>NW_026700489.1:0-19341 GCF_030435755.1 Ochotona princeps | reverse complement strand
GACATGGCCATGCTCCAGCTGTGCTGACTGCTCGTCTGTCAAAGGGACTGGCTTTCTAGGGAGCTCAGGTGACGGGATCAACTCTGTTTGCTGGAGCCCGTTATCAAGAAGGAAAGGAGAAGCAGTAGTGGTTGGAACCTGACCCGGATCAGCTGAGGCTGATGGCCTGCTCTGGTCTTGACCCCTTGTCCAGAAGCCAAGAGGTGAAGAAGTAAAGAAAGCACAGTGGGAGGCGCTGATCAGAATGGCCTGGAAGAACCTCCAGTTTGCAGCTACCTCTCTGCAGCTCTGCGGTTGAGAGACAGTGTGGTCAGCCCCAAGGGTATCTGTTTGTAGAGAAGACATGGCATTGGGGTATCAGTCAGGAAATAGGCTGGCATGTGGTCCTGGAGACTACTCCATGAGGATGGGGCATCTGACATCTGTCTCCTGCTCTGACCTTTCCGCAGAGCACCCTGCGATTCCTGGGCCTTGCCTGCCACGTGGGAGTTGGTTCTGAGCAGGGCGGCTGTCTCCCAGCCACAGACACACAGCTCTTTCTCTCAAGATGAGAGGATGTGGGCTTTTGAAGTGGACCTGGTTTGAGTTCTTTCTAACTTTCTTTTTTAAAACTTATTTATTTTTATTTTATTTGGTAGGCATAGAAACAGAAAGAAAATCTATTCACTGGTTTACCCCTCAAATGCCTGCAACAGTCAGAGCTGGGCCAACTCAAAACCAGGAGCCAGGAACAACAACGGGATCCCCCAGGTGGGTGGCAGGGCCCCAGGTACTTGAATCCTCACCTGCTGTCTTCCAGAGAGCATGCTAGCAGGAAGCTGATTGGAAGTGGAGCAGCCAGGACTTGAACCAGGCACTCCAAAAAATGAATGTAGGCTTCCCAAGCTGTGTCATAACAGCTGGGCCAAGGGCTCACCTGCTTGCTGGGCTGTTAATTTACTTGTGACTATGCTATGTCAGTTCTCTGAGCCTTGATTTCCTTGTCTGTGAAATGGAGATGGTAATGCTACTGAGGTATCACCAACTTGTTTTTGCAGCCTTACAAAATGAAGCATTAGCAAAGTGTATTAGTAGAGCTGGCTAAAGTTGAGCTGGTCCATGTGAAAGGAGAGTCAGAACCTCAGGCTTAGGGGAGAATGCCTTAATGGGTATATTTGATGATCCCTTCCTGCCTCTACGTGCGTTGCCTACAGTGGGCTCCAATGTTCTACTTGGGAAAGGGGAGAGTGGAAGACATCCATGGTCAGTGTGAGAGATGGATGGGAAAGGGGGCGGTGAGAGAAGAAGCTGCAAGTGTGGGATCCTATAGCACCAGGGCTGGGTCCTGGAAGACAAGTCAGGTCTGGAAGAGATTTATTTCTTCCATCAGGAAAGGCCAATGGATTTTTTTTTTAATTTAAAAGGCAGAGTACAGGGGTCAGTGTTGTGATATAACGGTTAAAGCTACTGCTTATAGTGCCAGTGTCCCATATAGGCACCAATTTGAGTCCTGGCTGCTCTACTTTTGATCAGGCTCCCTGCTCATGTGCCTAGGAAAGCAGTAGGAGGTGGCCCAAATGGTTGGGCCACTGTACCCTGGACCTGTTGGGATGTTGTGGTCATGTGGGGAGTTAAACAGCAGATGGAGAATCTTCTCTTCTTTTTGTCCCTCTCTCTGTGTAACTCTGACTTTTAAAGAACAGTATATAAATCTTAAAAAAAGTGAGGAGGGTGGAGGCCATACTGTGCCTCCAAGGCCAGAGCAGCAAGTGAGGGGTCATGGGGTTCTGGCTTCCCCCACAGCAGTCAGGAAGGTCGAGAGGGAGCTTGAGTGAGGCACACCTCAGTGTCACATCAGCTGGAGGCACCAGGCGGAGAGCCAGGGTCCCCAGCCTCAGTCAGGGCCTGGAGGCTGCCTAAGCACCCGATGCATCCTGAGCCAACCTGGGAGGGAGAGACAGTCCTGCCTGGAGGGAGCCTGCTTTGTGTCGGAGCCCCCTTGGCCTCCTGGGTTGCCCTTGCCAAGTAGCTGCTCCACTGTTGCTGGGAACAGGATGCTGCCGTGGGAGCTCAGTTCTTGACACTAAAGAAAGCAACATTTTGGAAGCACAGGTGAGCTGTAGTGTATGAATTGTAACACTGCCACGTGATGTACCACCCCAATGGTCACACGGACAACACCTCCAGCCACAAAAGCCACCTGCCTATGCTGCAGAGTCACAGGCTGCTTTCCTAGCCTCATCACAGCGGTCACTCCGCTCACCCACTCTTTCTTCAAAGCCCTCTGAGCATTTCTACAAATAGGAGGGAGCTTCTGACGACTGGGAGCTGCACTTTCATGTCCCACAGCTGTACTTGGATTGCTTCCATCCTTTAAGAAGGCTTCATTCCCCAGCCCCAGAGACGATCCAGGAACTGCTCAGCAACAGGGATGTGGAACTGTTCCATTAAAGAGATAAGAAAGAAACCGTGATCATTGAGGCTGAGTCCCAATGGGGCAGGGCTGGACCCACACACACTGAGTGTCCTGCGGGCTGACTGGGCTTTCTCTTCGTGGTTCTGCAGACCTTTTCCCTTTCCCCTCTCTGCTAACAAGAGAATGATCTTAGCCAGTGCTGTTTTCGAGCCTTGATGGGAAGACTGAGATGGTGGAAAATATTTCAGTGCCTGGCACATTGTGAACATGCAGCAGGAAATAGCTGTATTAGTTATTCCCTCTCAGCTTCTGTACTTAGTCTCTCTCTCTCTGCCCTTGCTCCATCACCTCCATTCTCCCCATCAGGGAAAAGGCGGATGATAGAATCCCTGAGAATCTCTCCTGTGAGGCTGGCACATAGAATCAGGGACTGACACGGCCCCACATTTTGAGCAGCCAAGTCAAAGTGATGTGGACTTCCTGCCTCCCACCTCTCCTGCCCCTGGGCCACTGATCAGCTCATCTGAACCTCTGTCCCAGCATGTGGGCAGATGCTCAACAAATATAACTGCTTATGCAGAAATGCCAAAGCTTGATGACTCAGGTCAGCAACCTGGGACTCATTGTGGACTTTCATACCTTCTCGAGGCTGGGCTCCCCTGAAGCAGGTGCAGGGATGGGGGTGAATGGATGTGGCCTAAAGGGCTCCAGAGAAAGGAGGCACTAGGGAAGGCCCCGCTACAGGGCTTCGTGGTGAGCAGGTTGCGATTGTGACAGGGCAGCCTGGGCTTTGGGAGATGTGTGTGTAGAGCATGTCTTGGGGTGGGGAGCAAGTTACTTACCCATCAGAGCTTGGCTGGTACTAATCAAGGGCAATTTTTAGGGATGGTTCCTCAGTGTTTCCATCTTGTGAGTGTGGGTGACGCTGTATCCAGGCAAGATCTTTAGGTGGAGTTATAAGTACAGTAGAGGGACTTGAATAGGGCACTGGCCACATCTGCTTTAATGTGTACACTAGGGAGTCCTGACTATTCTACCTCTAATTGATTCTGAATTCAGAGACTTCTTGTCATCCCCATAGCTACTATCTGATCACTTTGAAGAAGTTATTGATTTGAGAGGCAGAGGGACATACACACATGTACACATACACATGTGCATTGCGCATGTACACACACACACACACACACACCAAGCTCCCATCTGCTAAATGGTTCTCCAGGTGCCCCACCAGCTCCAGCTGGAGTGAAGTTGGGAACCAGGAGTGCAATGCAGCTCTCCCATGGGAATTGTGGGAACTAGTCACCTGTCGTCATAGTGGCTTCCTAGGTTCTGTGTTAGCAGGAAGCTGGAGTCACAGCAGAGCTGGATTCTGAACCTGACATGGTGATACGGAATCAGAATGTGGGCATCCTAACTGGCTTCTTAACTGTTAGGCCAAATGCCCACTCCACTTTCTAACCCTGTAAAGTGTCTTTCCCTACATGGGTCTAACAAGCTCCTACCTGGTTTCTTTGCTTCTAGCTCATCCCAAAGTCCATTTTCACCAAGTAAAAGAGCTCATGTAAACAAGTACACCAATCATGTTATTCTGCTATTTAAACCCTTCATGATTGGGGCCAGTGTTGCAGCACAACAGGGTAAGCAAAGCCACCACCCGCAATGCTGATATCCATAGGAGTTCTGGCTCAAGTCTCAGCCACTCCATGTCCTGTTCAGTTCCATGGCAATGTACCTGGAACAGCAGTGGAGGATGACCCAAGTATTTGAACCCTTGCCACTCAGGCTGGTGTCTTTAGCCTGGTCCCACCTAGGCTGTGGCAGCTATGAGGGAGTAAATCAGCAGATGGAAGCTCGCTCTCTCTGTGTAGCTTCGCCTTTCAAATAAATAAACGGCCCAGCGGCGTGGCGTAGCGGCTAAAGTCCTCGCCCTGAACGCTCCAGGATCCGATATGGGCATTGGTTCTAATCCCGGCAGCTCCACTTCCCATCCAGCTCCCTGCTTGTGGCCTTGGGGGGGGGGGGGCGGCAGTCAAGGACAGCCCAAAGCTTTGGGACCCTGCACTTGTGTGGGAGACCTGGAGGAGGTTCCTGGCTCCTGGCTTCGGATCGGCATAGCACCAGCCGTTGCGCTCACTTGGGGAGTGAATAATCAGATGGAAGATCTTCCTCTCTGTCTCTCCTCTCTGTGTATCTGACTTTCCAATAAAAATAAGTAAATCTCAAATAAATAAATCATTAAAAAAGAAAAAAGCCCTTCATTGCCTCTTTGCAAACTTAAACTGCTACCAGGTCTCATGCAACTCCATACTGCTTAACTCGGGTGGTTTTGCCCCTCCAGGGGGCATTCAGCAATATCTGGAGACGTTTTTGATTGTGACAGTTTTGGGGATGCTACTGGCTCTGAGTGAATAGAGTTCAAGGGTGCTGGTAAGCCCTCAGTGCACAGGACATCCCCGACAAGAAGCATTCATCTGGCCCAAGATATCAGCTGCGCTGAGGCTGACAATGTTACCATCCCATGTGGCCTTGTCTCCTGCGACCCTGTACTCCCATGGCTCCCTTGGTTCCCTTGTCTTCTGCTAACACTTCACTCATGGCCTTCACACGTGCCACAGCCTCCCCTGGGAAAGGGCATTTCTCAGGGCTTTCCACGACTTATCCTATCATCACATCGCAGCCTCTGCGTCCATGTCACCACCTCAGAGAGGATATTGCTGGTACTCATGATGTAAACCCCTCCCCTTCCATCCACTCTGCTTGATGTTTCTTTGTAGCCCTTATTGTTGGCTGAAACTGTATTCTTTATTTTTAACATTTGTTTCTTTGAAAAGCAGAGTGAGAAAGAGAATGAGAGAAAGAAGATCTTCCACAGGCTGGTTTATTCACTTGATATCTGCAACAGCCAGGAGTTAGGGCAAAACCAGCAACCTAGAACTCCACTTGAGTCTACCAAGCATCTGTTGCTTCTCAGGCACGTTAACAAGTAGCTGAACTGAACAGCAGCTTAACGCTCTGCACCACAGCGCCCTCCCCTGTTTGCTCCTTTTCTCTGTCTCCCTCACTAGAGCATATACTCCTGTAGGACTTGTCTGCTGTGCTTTGCACTTGGTACTTAGCAGTGTCTGACACATGATAGATGTGAAGAATATGTACCTGTTGAATGGATGAAGTATGGCAGCATTTTAGACAGTGGCTTGCAGGATGGGAGGGAGAATTTGTTACCTTCTGAGTCCTTGAGTTCACTGATGAAGCTGACTCAGGCAGCAATGTCTTTTGGAATCCGTGTTAGGAACTGGTTTTGAATGCAGTTGACCGGGGCCTGTGTCTCACCCCAACCCCTCCCCCTCTTTCTGCTGTGCACTGGTTTTGTTGACTGCTGCCTGTTTCATTAGCATCATCTTCTGAGGAAATCTGTCCCCAGCCACAGCCTCCCCAGCAGCATCAGTGTGGCCCATCTCCCAGTACCAGCTGATTGAACCAGAGTGTTGCCCAAATGTCCAGGAATTGTGTGACCTGGATTAAAGAAGACAAGCTGCTGAGCCAGTACGAGTCCATGGTTGGGGCCATGGAGACTTGAAAATAACCTAGGCAGAGGGCAGGGGACTATTTTCCAGGCAGGACCTCCAGAAGTTGAACCAGCAGTGTAGACTCTGGAAAGGGAGCCCACAGAGACTATGGAGAAGGTTGGTTCAGGCACTGCTGGGTCCTGTAGTGGGGCCTTGGGGTCAGATGCTTTTTTTCTAAGCTTGTTGTAACTTTATTTATTTGAGAGGCTTTAAGATCAGAGAGAGAGAACTGCATCACGCAGGCGGAGCTCCCATCTGTTGGTTCACTCTCTAGATTTCCACAAACAGCCACAGTTGGGCCTAGGGCTGCAGCTGACAGCTAGGAACCCAGTCCAGATCTCCAGTGTGGGTGGTAGGGACCCAACTTCTTGAACCATCCGCTGCTGCCTCTTGGGGTGTACTAATCATCAGGAAGCTGGAATCAGGAGCTGGGAATTGGATGCAGGAACTCTAATCACTGCTAGGTCCAATTCCTACCCCCCAGACAGATTTGAATCCCAGCTCAGTAACTTAGCGGTTGTGTGGGTTGGAGCAAGTTATTCAAACTACTAATCCTTGGCATTCTCTTGTTCTATGGCTATCACCCTTGTCCTGAGGGTACGTCTTAGAAAGTGATGAGAGAGTGAGAAAGAAGAGTTCCCCCCAACCCCCACCCCCCCCCCCCCCCGCCAGAAAAGAGGAAGCAGAGACACTTCGATGACTCAGAAGTTCCACTTTAGGGTCCCTGGAAAGGGCTGAGAGGATAGGTTCCTGCCGTTGTGAAATGTGTGTGATGAGCCTCAGCAAGCCTATCCTCTGGGGCGATTTCTGGAGCTTGACTGGAGAGGTAAAGGCCCCGTGAGGCTGGCAGGGACTCTGTTTTGTGGTAAGACCAGAGGGGAGACAAGCAGATCCCTTGCTAGTTCTGCATCCCGCAGCTGCAGGCTCTCTGTGGGCCCAGGAGGGAGCCAGGGTGCACTCCTGCTTTGGTGGAGCCTCAGGAGTGGATTGTGAAGTCTGTGATCAGATCCGGGTCGCAGGGAAGCCACAGCAGGAACACTGACGACTGTCTGCTTTGTGGGTCTGTGTCTCGGGGCATGGGGTCACAGCAAATGGATGAAAATTATGTAAGGAAAGTGCAAAAATATGCAGCTGAAATGAAAGTGATTCAAGTTATTATAAGAGAGCCCAATGATGCAGCACTATGTAGAGTGCAAGTTTAGGTGGACGGAAATCAAAACTTGGCTCCTGTAACTTAACTTGATACACATTTCTAAAAAATATTTATTTTTCTTTTTTAAAAAAAGATTTATTTTTCTTTAAGAGTTTTTTTTTTTTAAGTTTTACTGGAAATACAGATTTACAGAGAGAAGGAGAGACAGAGATATCTTTCATCTTCTGGTTCACTCCCTAAGTAGCCACAATGGCCAGAGCTGAGCTGATCTGAAGCCAGGAGCTAGGAGCTTCTTTTGGGTTTGCCACGTGGGTACAAGGTCCAAAGGCTTCGGGCCATCCTCTGCTGCTTTCTCAGGGTACAGGTAGGGAGCTGGATTGGAAGTGGAGCAGCTGGGACAGGAACAGGCACCCATACGGGATCTTGGCATTTATAAGACAAGGATTTAGCCACTAGGCTATCATGTTGGTACCTTGATGTACATTTTCATCTTGACATTTTGTTGACCCAGGAGGAAAGTTTAACCTCACACCTAACTGAGGTATGTTGAAGTATTTGGGGAATCCATACAATTAATTATCTGTGCCCACAATTTATTGCTGAACCACCCTCCTGATTCATTTAGCGTGCACTTGGGGACATGGCAACCTTCCCCTGGGTTGCCCTGGCCTGTGTGCTCCCCACGCCTTTTCCCTCTTCAATCCAGTGCTGCTGGGGTACGCTCGTGGCACCAGCTTCCCTAGCCATCTACACTAGCTGTCTCCTTTTGGCTTGAACTCAATCTTATTATTATTTCCCATGAAGACACTGCATATACCTCTTGTCCTGGTCCTTCTGTCAGAGGCTTAGGCTGTTAGAATACACAAGCTAAGGAGCCTAGTAAGTTTTGCTATCTACCCTGCTTAATCTGTTCTCTGAGGTCTTTCCTCTAAGGTCTGCAGGTCTCCCACGTGGGTGCAGGGTCCCAAGGCTTTGGGCTGTCCTCAACTGCTTTCCCAGGCCACAAGCAGGGAGCTGGATGGGAAGTGGAGCAACCAGGAAATGAACTAGTGCCCATTTGGGATCCTGGTGTGGGCAAGGTGAGAACTTTAGCCACTAGGCCACCGCGCTGGGCCCTCATTTTGTATTCTTCCTATCCATTTTGTATGTAGAATTATTCAGGTTTTACTTTTATTTCTCCTCTGTCTTCCAACCAAGGCCCTAAGATTCCCATCTTCATTTGCTTTTTAATTTACCTATCAAGGTATTTTCATTTTCATTTAAAGCATTTTATTCAAATTTGTTTGAAAGATAGAGAGACAGATGGGGAGAACTTTTCCATTCAGTGGTTCACTCCTCAAGTACACACAGCAGCCAGCCTGGACAAGGTAACAGGAGCTCAAGACTCCACCAGGTCTGCCATGTGGTTCACAGGCACCCAAGTGCTTGAGCCGTCATCTGCTGCCTCCCAGGATGCACAGTAGTGGGACGCTGGATCAGAAGTTAAGTGAGCTGGAACCTTAACCAAGCTCTCTGCCATAGAATGTGGGCTCTTAGACAATGATTTACTTAATCGCTGTTCTGCACGCTCACCCCAGGCATGCTCTTAAACAAAACCAATTCTCTCTTTAAAAGCAATGCTGGTATCAGCTGTTTGGATAGTTGGTGTTTTCATCATCTTCCTCTGTCACCTTCTGAGGAGATCAGCCCTTTGCCTCATTGGAGCTACTGGAATTCTGTGGGTGTTCTTCCACTGGTTTCATGAAGCTCACTGGGAAGAGGAGCTGATGGTGATTTCATTTGTGATTCCTGGCCATAGTCGGTGCAGCTCTAGGGAGGGAAGCTGGCTGACTTTCAACCCACATGCCTCCAACCTAAAGATCTGCTTTTTGGCCAACAGGTGACATGCTGCTGATGCACCCGAGTGCAGATTAGGCCTACCTTGCTGATGACAGTGTTAGTATATTTCTCAAGGTCCTGATGCACCACAAATGCAATTTAAAAATGATACCCAGGAATGTTTTGTTGTTGGGCTCTTTGTGTGACTCTGCAGAGCTGTGACTCAAGGCCAGATTTAAGGTGTGCTATGAGGGCCAACCAGACTCCCTTCTCCCACTCCTCACAGGTCTCACTGTAATTGCCACAACATCTGGGGTTGGACCAGAATGAAGCTGGGACCAGGGAGTTCCATCAGGTGCTCTTAAATGCTTGTCTCAGGGATCTGCCACCTTCTGTTTTCCTAGGCAGCTGGGCCAGAAGCAGAGCGTGCAGGACTGCAACAGCACTGTGATATGGGATTCTGGTATATTAAGCAGGGACTTAGCTATTGCACCACAACACTGGCCCCTATTCTGGAGTCTTAC
Organism: Ochotona princeps; assembly: GCF_030435755.1. Taxonomy (NCBI): domain Eukaryota; kingdom Metazoa; phylum Chordata; class Mammalia; order Lagomorpha; family Ochotonidae; genus Ochotona; species Ochotona princeps. The sequence goes on along the minus strand of NW_026700489.1, from coordinate 9,882 downwards.
TGTTTCTCTTTTAGTTGGCTTTTAACTTTCCTGCTGGCAGTGGACAGCAACTCAGATCCTGTTCTTTCATTCTCTTGTTTTTCCCCAAGCATGTAGATTTCAGGGCTCAGCAAGAAATGTGAACTCGATTTACTTGAAGAATTTGAGATTTCTCTTTGCCTATTTCCTCTTTTTTGAGGTTCCTCGTCACTTCCCAGTGGTCAGGGTTTCCTCAGGCAGCTCTCCCTTGAGTTCACCAGGCCAGACGGACCACAGACTTTGTAATAGGGTTTTGATCAACCCTGTGGTATTCATCCTCCACAGCAAATGCAATTGCCACCAGGCCAGAGTCATAAAACATAGGACTCAATCCCGAATTTTCAATCTACCTTCAAAGTGTTGCTGCTTTTATAGTCTCTTGAGTTTTCAGTTGCATTCATAATTTTTTTTGGTCCAGAATTGATCATTTTTGCTTGCAGAGTGACCTGTTTGGTACTTAGTTCTCCAGGTAGGCTATGAAATCTAGGGTGATGAGCTTAAGAACTCTAATAAAATTCTTGCTAAAAATTACTCTTGAGCATGTGGATTAAGTCACCTCTTAGAATGCCTGCATTCCATATTTCAGTGCTGGTTTGAGTTCTGGCTGCTCTACTTCCCATCCAGTTTCCCATTACTGGGCATCCCGACCAACAGCAGGTGATGCCTCAAATACTTGGGTCTGTGGGAGACCTGAATTAAATTCTAGGCTCCTGGCTTTGGCCTGGCCCAGCTTTGGTTGTTGCAACCAGTGGATGGAAGAGTTCTGTTTCTTTTTATTTTTTAAGATTTAAGAAAAAATTTGAAAGACTTATATATAGAGAAAGAAAGGTCTTGTATCTGCCGGTTGACTTCCTGAATGGCTGCAATGGCTGGAGCTGAGCTAATCCAAAGTCAGGAGCCAAGAGCTACCTCTGGGTCTCCCACATAGCTACAGGGGCCCAAGGACTTGAATGATCCTCTGCTGCCTTCCCAGGCCAAAAGCAGGGAGCTGGATAGATTGAGAAGCAGTTGGGACGTGAAATGGTACCCATAAGGGATGCTGGTGCTGTAGGTGGAGGGCTAAGCCTGCTATGCCACGGCACTGGCTTCTGTGTCTCTCTTTGAAATAAATGAATAAATAAATAAATAATTATCCCATTCTTACCAGCTTTATTTGTCCTGTGTATTTGTGTATTTGTGATTAGTGTCTTTTCTCTCCAATAACAAACTGTATTGAAGCAAAGGCTTTGGCTGCTGAATCCACAGTGTGGACTGAAAACCCAGCTTCTCTGCAAAAGGGGTGAAAGCAGATGCTAGGAGGGACCAACCTTAGTAGCTGGGCCTAGGTGTAAGCTGAACTTCAACACCAGTCAGTCCTTGAGCCTGTGGAGACTAGTCGTTACGGATTTTCACCACTGGGTGGCACTGCTCATAGGTTTTTTCTAAGATTGATGCTGCCCACTTTTAGCCACTTTAACTCCATCCTCCAGGACCCGCTTAAAATGCCATCTCTGTTGTACAGTTCCTCTAGCTGACTATATGTGCATGCATGTTTACTTATGCATCTATTGATCTTGTATTTTGCGTGAAGTTTGCCTTATATCAGTGAGAACATATAATATTTGTCCTTTGGAATTATTTCATTGAACATAATGGTCTCTAGTTGGGATTATTTGGCTGCAAATGGTAAAATTTCATTCTTTTTAATGACTGAGTGGTAATCCATTAAGTAGATGTACTAATTTCTTTATCCACTCCTCTTGTGATGGGTAGGTTGTTTCCATGTTTTTGCTATTGTAGATTGTGTTGCTGTAAATATAGGATTGCAGATTCCTTTCTCCTATGTAGATTTCATTTCCTTTGGATATATTCCTAGGAGTGGGATAGCTGGGTCATATGACAGATCTATTTTCAGTTCTCTTAGCACTCTTCATACCGACTTCCATAGTGGTTGTACTGGCCTACACTCCAACAGTGCAACTCTGCTTCCAAATCAAAGCTGGACTCCCAATGAAACTTTTAAATATGTCTTGGCAGTAGGATGCTGGACTCTGCCATTCTCCATTCCTATAATGTCAGGATACACTTAATAGCAGAATGATGGACTTAATGACTGTTTCTGATGGATTACATTAATCCTATATGAATAAAATAGGGGAAATTAGTAGGGGAAAGGAGAAATCCCAGAACTTTTGGAACTGTATCATAAAATAAATAAATAAATGCCATCTCTGTGGTGACACGTCCCTACCCTGGTGCTCTGACTTGCAGCCAGAAGGGGCTCAACACATTGTGGTTTTTAATTTATATATTTGAAAGGCAGTGTTAGAGAGAAATCTTCTATCAGCTAGGTCACTCCCCAAATGGCTACCACGGTTAGGGCTTGATCAGCCAAAGCCAGGAGCTAGAAACTCCATCCAGGTCTCCTGTGTGCAGAGGCTTAAGTATTTGGACCATCTCGTGTTTGTTTCTGTTGTGCATTAGCTGGGAACTGGATTGGAAGTAGAGCTGCTGGAATGTTAACTAGTGCTTATATGGGATGCCAGGATCACATGTAGTGGTTTAGCCTACTGCACCATAATGCCTGACCCTGTCACACTGGCTTCTACCTGCAATCCCAACCTAGTCTTGATGTGAATTTCATGAATAGGTACGTAGTGTGCAGCCTGCACGGTGCGAAGGGTCCTGCAGGAGCAGGATATGTAGTAGCCACTCTCAGACTACCTGGCCCCAGTCCCTGTGGTGTGCAAGATGCTATGTAGAGGGGGCCTGTGCCCAGCCCCTGTGACTCCCAACAAAATGCTTTCTGTGTCACCCAGAGCTGCTTCCTGAGTTTCTTCCCTTCTGTACTGATGGCTGCCTCATGTTGCTGCGGGTGGCCCTCACCAACCTGGGGCTGCCCCTCTCCGAGAGTGAGGCCCTGTTACAGCCCGACCTCTCCACTCCTTCCCATGTACTGGCCATCCTGTCCCACAGGGCTGACACTCTCATCAGCTGTTTGGGAGTGGGTTTATATGATGAGACCTGCCCTTCAGGGTAATTGGTGTGGGCTGAGAAAGAGAGATCTTCCATCTACTGGTCAGAATGAGGAAGAGAGAGAGAGAGAGAGAGAGAGAGAGAGAGAGAGAGAGAGAGAGAGAGAGAGAGAGAGAGAGTGTGTGTGTGTGTGTGTGTGTGTGTGTGTGTGTGTGTGTGTATGAAGGCTTAAGTGCTTGGACCTCTGCAGCCACATACGAGACACAGGTGCTGCTCCTGACTTTGGTTGGCCCAGCTCTGGCTGTTACAGCCATCTTGGGGGTGTGTTGGTGTTGCAAAATGTCTCCTTCTCTTCCCCCTTCCACCCTATAACTCTGACTTTCAAATAAATGAATAAATATATAAGTAAATATTTAAAAACAAAACAATTGAATACACAGGAAGACCCTTGTCTTTCCCATCTTATCAATTCGGTATTTCTAGCAAGCTTTGTGTTAGCTGGGTGTGGGTTTGACCTTGCATCTGTAGATTCCCAGTTAAACACATTTTAGATTAATGTTTAAGTCCTGAACTCCTCTGATGAACAGAAGAAGAAGAAGAAGAAAAAAAAAGACAATGGCATTCCTGTCCCAACTTGCTGGAACCCTGGCCCTGTGCTTCCTGTTTTCCATCCCCACCTATCCTGTCCATTAGAACTTTGAACGCTGGCTCACTGACATTGAGCCCAGTGATGACTAAGGGCTATGAAACTGCCTGCTGCCTTGGGATACACGTGGATGTTGTTCTAGCCCTTGTGTCCACTCTGGCCTCTGCAAGCAAAAGCCCAGGCTTGGTACAGTGTTAGTGATTCTGTTGTTGCTCAGCCATGAACCCTTGGAGAGAAGGGCCCCATGATAATTAGCTGTGAGATCCAGAAGGAACTCACAGTCCACGGAGGGATGAAAGCAGATAGCCCAGGACCCCTATGTGGGTCAAGGTCAACCAGCACATGGGACAGAGTCCTTGCCTGGCCAACATGACAGCTGCTGGCTTACTGTACAAGTTAAGTGTCTTTTGTGTAAGTAACGGAAGCTGAGTGTCCATCAGTGGATGGATGAGCAACATAATGTGGGAGATAAAATGCCACAGACTCTCACTCAGTTCTGTGAGGGAATGAAGGTCAGTCAGAGGCTGCCACAGGGGTGATCCTGGAAGGAGCCAGGTTCTGAAAAATTCAGCCAGTCCTAGAAGGACTGACACTTGTATGAGGTGTTGGAGTTGTCAGATTCCTGAGATAGAAGCAGAATCCTGGTTACTGAAGTTTGAGGGGGTGGCTAATGTTTAGTGGTTACAGAGCTTCAGTTTGGGATGATTCTAGAGAGGAGGAATGGATGTGATGGCTGCACAACAATGGTCATGTACTAAATTAAGCACTTAAAAATGGTTAAGATGGTGACTTTTTATTTTTTTGCTGTGTATGTAGATGGACTTGGGCCATGGGACCACAGGTTCCTGTGTGACTCATGTAGCCACTGGGGGAAGTTATGGATACTTCCTAGATTCCAGTTCATGTGCAGTCTTTGCAAGGATGGCTTCACCAAGTGTTTTTGTTCCACTTTGTTATCTAGCATTATTGCCTGGTTTTTGTGTTGCCTTCCCCACAGCATGTTGGGAGAATGCTGAATTTCATCTGAGTCTGCTTCCAGCTGTTGAGTACAACAGCAGACAGGTGGTTATGTGTGTGTGTGTGTGTTGGGGGGGAGGGCATTTGCAATGATTATACATTTCCTTCACCTTCACAAGAGACAAAGTTAAGAATCAAGTTGGCAAATAAAAGGGTTTGATTTATAGCAAGTTTGTGATTTGGACTAAGAGTCTTTCCCCAGCCAATGCCCTGTATCTTCCCTGCGATGTTTTACATGGGAGCCAGAGAATGGAGTCTCTTCCTTAGTTCTCCGTCCTCTGCCAGCCAAGGGGAGACCAAATATGGGCAGAGCTAGAAAACTGCCACAGAGGCAACAATGTGAGTATTCCCACCCTGGCCTTCAAGAAACAGCTAAGATAAAAAAAAAAAAAAAAAAAAAAAAGAAAAGAGAAGAAGAAAATTACATCCAGAAAAGGAATGAGGATGGATAGCAAAAATCAGGACATCCATAGGGCTTACCTGGGTAAGACTCCTAGGCCAGAGCAGATCGTTCCTTAGAATGGCCATTGTGCTGGCATGTGCTGATAAGATGAAGACAGAGCAAAGAGGAGGTGTGAAAGACGATGTTTTGGTGTTAAGAATGGGGGCTGCATTGTGGTGAAGTGGGTTAAGCTGGTATCCCATATCTGAGTGCCGGTTTGAGTCCTGATTTGAGCCAGCTCCCTGCTACTGTCCCTAGGAAGGCAGCAAAAATACAGTTCAAGTACTGAGCCCCTGACACCCCTGTGGGAGATCTGGCTGGAGATCCTGGCTCCTGGGCTTTGGCCTGGGCTAGCCCTGAGTATTGCGGCCACTTGGGGAGTGAGTTACCTAATGGAAAAATCTCTCTCCCTCTGTCGTTCCCCCTGTTTGTGTTGTTCGGTCTTTCAAATAAATACATCTTTAAGAAAATAGAAAATATTCAAAATGCTTTTATTTTGATCACTGGCCTGTTTCAATGTGATTGTGTTGCCTCCGACTGAGAGGCTGCCTATGTTGGTGCAGGTTTACCCCTTTCCATCTCCAAACCCAAGGCTGAGCCTCCCAGGGGAGGAGGGGCTGGGCCAGGGCTGGGGCTGGTTGCTTTTTCATCAGATGGTTTTAACTTCAGGCCAGGGTACTGGGAGGCAGCAGAGGCAGGTCAGGATCCTGGAGGTACTCTTGGACCCAGTTGTCTTCGAAGTTGGTGCAGACCTCACGGTTCTTTATGGTGACGAAACTGTGGGGGCAGAGTTAGCGGTCATGGCTGCGGGCTGGGCTGAAGTCCAATCCATGGGCTCCCTTTGGCTGCCTTTTATTCTTTATAGATGCTCACCCCCCCCATTCCACGCCACTCCTGGCCTCCAGACCTCACCAGCCTGTCCCTACTCAGTCTGGATTCTCATGTGTACGTCACCATTTATTGGGCCACCCAGCCTAGAGTGGCAAAATCAAGAACCAAACCCAGGCACGTGTGATTTTCAGCCCAGACCCTTAGCCAGTACTCCATGGCTTGTAGAGTGGAGACCCCTTTGCCCAAGCCATCCTGTCCCTGCCCCAGGTGTCTCTTCTTGCCTACACACTGATAGGTGCTCACATGATTGCTGGTGGGTGGCATCTGAATGCATTCCGGTAGCCTTTCAGCAGTCTCCTTGGCAGTATTCTCTTATAGAAGTTCAGACAGCAGTCAGCTGACAGGTTTATCCCAATAGGCATTCTGGCAATCACCTCTTTGTGCTCTGAGCCAGGGAAGCAGAGAGGAAAACCGTGGCTGCCTCCCTCTGTCTCCCGTCAGTTGTACTCCTCAGGTGAACAAGGACTGCTGACGCTGAGATGGGCAACAGGGGAAGCAAGCAAGAGAGACTCCTCTGGATTCACACATGTAGAGCCTTCAGCCTCTGGACCATCCCCAGGGAGAAGTATCTTGGTTATGCTCTTCAGCTGATGACCCCGGGGGAGGCAGCTGACTCACCCTTTTGTGTCCTTTTGGACTTGGTTTCATGGACCTGTGTTGTTGAGTTCTTGTTTCATATGGAAGACCCAACCAGGCCCCTCGAGTGGCTCACAGACTGGTCCAGGCACAAAAAGAAGGTGAAAGGCTGAGCACAACCACAGGACAGGGACCAGGAGAGAGCAGCCCTGGGCACCAGCAACAGCGGAAACAGAATATACCACGCCCAGCCTGGCCCCAGCACGTGAGGAAGCCCCGAAGCAGGCCAGTGACTTAGCTGCTTTCAACAGAGGGCTTGTGGCTTCTGGAAGAAGGGGTGTGGGGAGGCCAGGAAGGGAGGGACATGCAGCATTCTTGGGGAGCACAGAGCAGTCTGGGAGGCTGGAATGAAGGGGAGAGGAAAAGAAAGGGAGCACCAGGCCGCATCACACAGCTGTGTGTGGGAGGGAGCCGGGGGTGTCTGGCCTTCCTGCTAGAGGTATGGAGGGTTGTCAGAGAGGAGGGGAAGAAGGAAGTACAAGGCAAGATGAAGGAGTTAGACTTGCAGCTCAGACTGCGTGAGTTCGAATCCCAGTTACAGTCTCAATCGTGGGCACATTTCTTAATTCGTTTGGACTTTGGCTTGCTTAGCCAGTACATGGGGATGGAGAGAAATTCCTTGGGTCCTAGTGAAGAGGAGGAGAGGAGCTGCTGACAGAGCCCCAGGCTCAGAGCTGCCGACCCTGGTTACAGCTGAGAGCCAACACTTATGCTGCTTGTGCTTCTGTCATGGACATTGCCCCTGTTTTCCCTTCTCTCGGTGCGTGCAGCAACTGGCCTTGGTTGGTTGTTGTTACTCCTCTGACTGCTCATCAGTTAGGAGGACCACTTGGGAGGCCAGGCCAGAGGCCTCCCCCAGGCCCGGTGTGTGCCATCTGGAGAGCAGTGTGTGGCTGTCCCATTTCCTCTCCCTGGAAGCCTAAATGCTCTCCCTGGGTCTGATCTCCCAGAAGGCAATTCTGGCTCCTTCACCCACTAGGTGCACACAGGTCCCCAGTACTCATGTTTACATCCCAGGTTCATCAAGCAAAGTTTAAAAAGACCTACGTTGCACTGAGAGTTTGTGCATGGCTTGCCTGGCACATATGACCCTCACTCCCTAGAGTTTATGCAGGCAGAAGAAGACCAGACTCCATGTTGAGGGCAGTGTAAAGGGGGCAGGAAGGGCTAGAGCAGGTCAAGGGGTATTTGTGGGAGGAACAAGTATATTCATACCTCCCATAGTTATCAGGGCCTCATAGTTACTGGGAGAAAGAGAGAGTGGATTCCAGCTAAATGAATCCAGTTCTCTACCACCCCTCTACCCCCACCTCCAGGTCCTATCCACATCTTTCCTTGTTCTGGAGGCTTCACATAACCTCCTCTTGGAGTGGACAACAGGACCACAGGGCTCCGGGTCACCTACCTGGTCAAGCTTCCTGTCACTACCCAGCCCCAGAAGGATCTAGACTAGGTGCAGCTCAGAGACCCCAAAGACAGTTGCTGTGCAGGAAGGGGAGAGAGACTCTTGGGGTGTAAGGCCAGTACTTGCAAGGGTTCCTGGTGTCACTTCTCTGCCACCTGCCCATTCCCCTTTCTGTGTCCTGTTCTCAGGGACAAACTGACTTACTTGGCTGGCTGCAGAGAACTCGAGTGGTGAGGAGGAGGACAAGGAGGCAGAGGGTGGGCATGGAGACCTTCATCTTCTCAGTGGGCTGGAACAGATTCAGGGAGAGCTGAGCGGGGAGAGCTGAGCTGCTGCTGGTCCTCTGTCCTGGGCTGAGGACTGTGAATGCTTTAGAGGTGATGGAGGAGGAGAGACAAAGGGAAAGGGTGGGGGCAGGGTGTTGGCTGTGAGGGAGGGCAGGACAGGGCAGGGCAGGGCAGGATGGCCTGGTGTAGGGCTGGGTTTAGTAAGCTTGGAATTCCCATGCAAGAATGCGTTGGAGAAGGAATGTGTGGTGAACATGCCAGCTGTCTTGCATACTCCATCTTCTTTTTTGTGCTCATTTTCATTTTATTCGAAAGTTCAAGGGAAATAGACTATAAAGAGACCTTCCGTCAGCTGGTTCACTCTCTCAATGCCTGCAACAGCCAGGGCTAGGCCAGGCACAAGCTGGAAAGCCTGAAAGCCCATCACATCTCACACATTCATGGCAAGGACCCGAGTCCTTGAGCCTTCACCCACTGCCTCACCAGGTACATATTGGCAGAAAGCTTGTTTAGAAGCAAAGTATGGGATGATGGCGCCACAGCTTACTCCGTCTTTCTTAACCTTCATGGTAGTGAAGTAGCAGTTTAAAAAAAAAATATTTTGGGCCCGGCACGGTAGCCTAGCAGCTAAAGTCCTTGCCTTGCACGCACTGAGATCCCATTTGGGTGCTCTTTCTAATCCTGGCAGCCCCGCTTCCCATCCAGCTTCCTGCTTGTGGCCTGGGAAAGCAGTCGCGGACAGCCCAAAGCTTTGGGACCTTGCACCTGGGTGAGAGACCCGGAAGAGGGTCCAGTCTCCTGGCTTCAGATCAGTGCAGCTCCAGTTGTTGCGGCCGTTTGGGGAGTGAATCAATGGATAGAAGATCTTCCTCTCTGTCTCTCTTCCTCTCTGTATATATGACTTTCCAATGAAAATAAAATAAATCTGAAAGGGTTCATTTTACTTATTTGAAAAGCATAGTGACAGAGGGAGAGAATCTTTCACCCACTGGTTCATTTCCCAAAGGACTGCAAAGACTGGAACTTGTCAGATTGAAGCCAGGAATCTGGAATTCCATTCAGATCTTCCACGTGTGTGGCAGGGGCCAAAATACTTGGGCTGTCTCTTGCTGGATAGCAGGGAGCTGGATTGAAAGGAAAGCAACTGGGACTTGAATTGGAATGCTAGAGTCGCAAGTGATAGCTTAACCTACTGTGCCACAATGCAGGTCCCTGAAGTAGAAATTTTTACTGCATTGAGGCCTTCAGAGGTTTTGAGAGGCTAAGTATGTTGTCTGAGGTCCCAGGGATAGAAGGCAGATGGGCATCTTCAAAAACCACATTTCTTTGATTGTGACATGTTAGTATCTACCACCCCTGCGCTGGGGAAGGAAGAAGGATTTGATGGCTCCAGTTTCCCCCAAATGACTGGTCTTTAGGAGAGTAATATAAAGTAGGATTAGAGGACATAGACTGAGCCAGGGTAGGGTTCAGTGACCCCTGAGAAGGATGACCCTCTTTCCCTAGCCCAAGGCCTCCTGTTTGAGCCCACATATTCTTCTGTCACAGGTTATGCTAATAATACTCTATCTGTTGCTGAGGTGCT
>NW_026700488.1:0-36581 GCF_030435755.1 Ochotona princeps | reverse complement strand
TGATGCTCTACCAGGTTCATTCCTAGATAATGCACTCAAAGGGCACTAAGCATAGAGTGTGAAAACTGAGTTTCCTTGAGAGCTGCTTGGAAGCCTGATGGTGTGTGAAGTTAGTGAGCCAAATGGAGTTGTTCTCCCACAAGAACCACTCGGCTGATCCTTCTTCAATATGCCCTTCACCAACATGCAGTGTTTCCTTGATTGAATTAGCTCTCACACCAATATTTGCGTCTAGAGCCTTTGCATTGAGGGCTATCTGAAAACGGCTGTGGCGCTGAAGTTGCCTGTGAATGTGGAGTTGGTGGCATGTGAAACCCGCATGTGGAGCATTCGTTTGTGTGGATGCTGACCAAGCTTCATTTCAGTCCTGGGCACACAAAGAGCACTAAGCATAGAGTGTGAAAACTGAGTTTCCTTGAGAGCTGCTTGGAAGCCTGATGGTGTGTGAAGTTAGTGAGCCAAATGGAGTTGTTCTCCCACAAGAACCACTCGGCTGATCCTTCTTCAATATGCCCTTCACCAACATGCAGTGTTTCCTTGATTGAATTAGCTCTCACACCAATATTTGCGTCTAGAGCCTTTGCATTGGGGGCTATCTGAAAACGGCTGTGGCGCTGAAGTTGCCTGTGAATGTGGAGTTGGTGGCATGTGAAACCCGCATGTGGAGCACTCGTTTGTGTGGGATGCTCTACCAGGTTCATTCCTAGATAATGCACTCAAAGGGCACTAAGCATAGAGTGTGAAAACTGAGTTTCCTTGAGAGCTGCTTGGAAGCCTGATGGTGTGTGAAGTTAGTGAGCCAAATGGAGTTGTTCTCCCACAAGAACCACTCGGCTGATCCTTCTTCAATATGCCCTTCACCAACATGCAGTGTTTCCTTGATTGAATTAGCTCTCACACCAATATTTGCGTCTAGAGCCTTTGCATTGAGGGCTATCTGAAAACGGCTGTGGCGCTGAAGTTGCCTGTGAATGTGGAGTTGGTGGCATGTGAAACCCGCATGTGGAGCATTCGTTTGTGTGGGATGCTCTACCAGGTTCATTTCAGTCCTAGCCATACAAAGGGCACTAAGCATAGAGTGTGAAAACTGAGTTTCCTTGAGAGCTGCTTGGAAGCCTGATGGTGTGTGAAGTTAGTGAGCCAAATGGAGTTGTTCTCCCACAAGAACCACTCGGCTGATCCTTCTTCAATATGCCCTTCACCAACATGCAGTGTTTCCTTGATTGAATTAGCTCTCACACCAATATTTGCGTCTAGAGCCTTTGCATTGAGGGCTATCTGAAAACGGCTGTGGCGCTGAAGTTGCCTGTGAATGTGGAGTTGGTGGCATGTGAAACCCGCATGTGGAGCATTCGTTTGTGTGGGATGCTGACCAAGCTTCATTTCAGTCCTGGGCACACAAAGAGCACTAAGCATAGAGTGTGAAAACTGAGTTTCCTTGAGAGCTGCTTGGAAGCCTGATGGTGTGTGAAGTTAGTGAGCCAAATGGAGTTGTTCTCCCACAAGAACCACTCGGCTGATCCTTCTTCAATATGCCCTTCACCAACATGCAGTGTTTCCTTGATTGAATTAGCTCTCACACCAATATTTGCGTCTAGAGCCTTTGCATTGGGGGCTATCTGAAAACGGCTGTGGCGCTGAAGTTGCCTGTGAATGTGGAGTTGGTGGCATGTGAAACCCGCATGTGGAGCATTCGTTTGTGTGGGCTGCTCTACCAGGTTCATTCCTAGATAATGCACTCAAAGGGCACTAAGCATAGAGTGTGAAAACTGAGTTTCCTTGAGAGCTGCTTGGAAGCCTGATGGTGTGTGAAGTTAGTGAGCCAAATGGAGTTGTTCTCCCACAAGAACCACTCGGCTGATCCTTCTTCAATATGCCCTTCACCAACATGCAGTGTTTCCTTGATTGAATTAGCTCTCACACCAATATTTGCGTCTGGAGCCTTTGCATTGAGGGCTATCTGAAAACGGCTGTGGCGCTGAAGTTGCCTGTGAATGTGGAGTTGGTGGCATGTGAAACCCGCATGTGGAGCATTCGTTTGTGTGGGGGGGAATGCTCTACCAGGTTCATTTCAGTCCTAGCCATACAAAGGGCACTAAGCATAGAGTGTGAAAACTGAGTTTCCTTGAGAGCTGCTTGGAAGCCTGATGGTGTGTGAAGTTAGTGAGCCAAATGGAGTTGTTCTCCCACAAGAACCACTCGGCTGATCCTTCTTCAATATGCCCTTCACCAACATGCAGTGTTTCCTTGATTGAATTAGCTCTCACACCAATATTTGCGTCTAGAGCCTTTGCATTGAGGGCTATCTGAAAACAGCTGTGGCGCTGAAGTTGCCTGTGAATGTGGAGTTGGTGGCATGTGAAACCCGCATGTGGAGCATTCGTTTGTGTGGGATGCTCTACCAGGTTCATTCCTAGATAATGCACTCAAAGGGCACTAAGCATAGAGTGTGAAAACTGAGTTTCCTTGAGAGCTGCTTGGAAGCCTGATGGTGTGTGAAGTTAGTGAGCCAAATGGAGTTGTTCTCCCACAAGAACCACTCGGCTGATCCTTCTTCAATATGCCCTTCACCAACATGCAGTGTTTCCTTGATTGAATTAGCTCTCACACCAATATTTGCGTCTAGAGCCTTTGCATTGGGGGCTATCTGAAAACGGCTGTGGCGCTGAAGTTGCCTGTGAATGTGGAGTTGGTGGCATGTGAAACCCGCAGGTGGAGCATTCGTTTGTGTGGGATGCTCTACCAGGTTCATTCCTAGATAATGCACTCAAAGGGCACTAAGCATAGAGTGTGAAAACTGAGTTTCCTTGAGAGCTGCTTGGAAGCCTGATGGTGTGTGAAGTTAGTGAGCCAAATGGAGTTGTTCTCCCACAAGAACCACTCGGCTGATCCTTCTTCAATATGCCCTTCACCAACACGCAGTGTTTCCTTGATTGAATTAGCTCTCACACCAATATTTGCGTCTAGAGCCTTTGCATTGAGGGCTATCTGAAAACGGCTGTGGCGCTGAAGTTGCCTGTGAATGTGGAGTTGGTGGCATGTGAAACCCGCATGTGGAGCATTCGTTTGTGTGGGATGCTCTACCAGGTTCATTCCTAGATAATGCACTCAAAGGGCACTAAGCATAGAGTGTGAAAACTGAGTTTCCTTGAGAGCTGCTTGGAAGCCTGATGGTGTGTGAAGTTAATGAGCCAAATGGAGTTGTTCTCCCACAAGAACCACTCGGCTGATCCTTCTTCAATATGCCCTTCACCAACATGCAGTGTTTCCTTGATTGAATTAGCTCTCACACCAATATTTGCGTCTAGAGCCTTTGCATTGAGGGCTATCTGAAAACGGCTGTGGCGCTGAAGTTGCCTGTGAATGTGGAGTTGGTGGCATGTGAAACCCGCATGTGGAGCATTCGTTTGTGTGGGATGCTCTACCAGGTTCATTTCAGTCCTAGCCATACAAAGGGCACTAAGCATAGAGTGTGAAAACTGAGTTTCCTTGAGAGCTGCTTGGAAGCCTGATGGTGTGTGAAGTTAGTGAGCCAAATGGAGTTGTTCTCCCACAAGAACCACTCGGCTGATCCTTCTTCAATATGCCCTTCACCAACATGCAGTGTTTCCTTGATTGAATTAGCTCTCACACCAATATTTGCGTCTAGAGCCTTTGCATTGAGGGCTATCTGAAAACGGCTGTGGCGCTGAAGTTGCCTGTGAATGTGGAGTTGGTGGCATGTGAAACCCGCATGTGGAGCATTCGTTTGTGTGGGATGCTCTACCAGGTTCATTCCTAGATAATGCACTCAAAGGGCACTAAGCATAGAGTGTGAAAACTGAGTTTCCTTGAGAGCTGCTTGGAAGCCTGATGGTGTGTGAAGTTAGTGAGCCAAATGGAGTTGTTCTCCCACAAGACAAGAACCACTCGGTGATCCTTCTTCAATATGCCCTTCACCAACATGCAGTGTTTCCTTCATTGAATTAGCTCTCACACCAATATTTGCGTCTAGAGCCTTTGCTTTGAGGGCTATCTGAAAACGGCTGTGGCGCTGAAGTTGCCTGTGAATGTGGAGTTGGTGGCATGTGAAACCCGCATGTGGAGCATTCGTTTGTGTGGGATGCTGACCAAGCTTCATTTCAGTCCTGGCACACAAAGAGCACTAAGCATAGAGTGTGAAAACTGAGTTTTCTTGAGAGCTGCTTGGAAGCTTGATGGTGTGTGAAGTTAGTGAGCCAAATGGAGTTGTTCTCCCACAAGAACCACTCGGCTGATCCTTCTTCAATATGCCCTTCACCAACATGCAGTGTTTCCTTGATTGAATTAGCTCTCACACCAATATTTGCGTCTAGAGCCTTTGCATTGGGGGCTATCTGAAAACGGCTGTGGCGCTGAAGTTGCCTGTGAATGTGGAGTTGGTGGCATGTGAAACCCGCATGTGGAGCATTCGTTTGTGTGGGATGCTCTACCAGGTTCATTCCTAGATAATGCACTCAAAGGGCACTAAGCATAGAGTGTGAAAACTGAGTTTCCTTGAGAGCTGCTTGGAAGCCTGATGGTGTGTGAAGTTAGTGAGCCAAATGGAGTTGTTCTCCCACAAGAACCACTCGGCTGATCCTTCTTTAATATGCCCTTCACCAACATGCAGTGTTTCCTTGATTGAATTAGCTCTCACACCAATATTTGCATCTAGAGCCTTTGCATTGGGGGCTATCTGAAAACGGCTGTGGCGCTGAAGTTGCCTGTGAATGTGGAGTTGGTGGCATGTGAAACCCGCATGTGGAGCATTCGTTTGTGTGGGATGCTCTACCAGGTTCATTCCTAGATAATGCACTCAAAGGGCACTAAGCATAGAGTGTGAAAACTGAGTTTCCTTGAGAGCTGCTTGGAAGCCTGATGGTGTGTGAAGTTAGTGAGCCAAATGGAGTTGTTCTCCCACAAGAACCACTCGGCTGATCCTTCTTCAATATGCCCTTCACCAACATGCAGTGTTTCCTTGATTGAATTAGCTCTCACACCAATATTTGCGTCTAGAGCCTTTGCATTGAGGGCTATCTGAAAACGGCTGTGGCGCTGAAGTTGCCTGTGAATGTGGAGTTGGTGGCATGTGAAACCCGCATGTGGAGCATTCGTTTGTGTGGGATGCTCTACCAGGTTCATTCCTAGATAATGCACTCAAAGGGCACTAAGCATAGAGTGTGAAAACTGAGTTTCCTTGAGAGCTGCTTGGAAGCCTGATGGTGTGTGAAGTTAGTGAGCCAAATGGAGTTGTTCTCCCACAAGAACAACTCGGCTGATCCTTCTTCAATATGCCCTTCACCAACATGCAGTGTTTCCTTGATTGAATTAGCTCTCACACCAATATTTGTGTCTAGAGCCTTTGCATTGAGGGCTATCTGAAAACGGCTGTGGCGCTGAAGTTGCCTGTGAATGTGGAGTTGGTGGCATGTGAAACCCGCATGTGGAGCATTCGTTTGTGTGGATGCTCTACCAGGTTCATTCCTAGATAATGCACTCAAAGGGCACTAAGCATAGAGTGTGAAAACTGAGTTTCCTTGAGAGCTGCTTGGAAGCCGGATGGTGTGTGAAGTTAATGAGCCAAATGGAGTTGTTCTCCCACAAGAACCACTCGGCTGATCCTTCTTCAATATGCCCTTCACCAACATGCAGTGTTTCCTTGATTGAATTAGCTCTCACACCAATATTTGCGTCTAGAGCCTTTGCATTGAGGGCTATCTGAAAACGGTTGTGGCGCTGAAGTTGCCTGTGAATGTGGAGTTGGTGGCATGTGAAACCCGCATGAGGAGCATTCGTTTGTGTGGGATGCTGACCAAACTTCATTTCAGTCCTTGGCACTCAAAGGGCACTAAGCATAGAGTGTGAAAACTGAGTTTCCTTGAGAGCTGCTTGGAAGCCTGATGGTGTGTGAAGTTAGTGAGCCAAATGGAGTTGTTCTCCCACAAGAACCACTCGGCTGATCCTTCTTCAATATGCCCTTCACCAACATGCAGTGTTTCCTTGATTGAATTAGCTCTCACACCAATATTTGCGTCTGGAGCCTTTGCATTGAGGGCTATCTGAAAACGGCTGTGGCGCTGAAGTTGCCTGTGAATGTGGAGTTGGTGGCATGTGAAACCCGCATGTGGAGCATTCGTTTGTGTGGGATGCTCTACCAGGTTCATTCCTAGATAATGCACTCAAAGGGCACAAGCATAGAGTGTGAAAACTGAGTTTCCTTGAGAGCTGCTTGGAAGCCTGATGGTGTGTGAAGTTAGTGAGCCAAATGGAGTTGTTCTCCTACAAGAACCACTCGGCTGATCCTTCTTCAATATGCCCTTCACCAACATGCAGTGTTTCCTTGATTGAATTAGCTCTCACACCAATATTTGCGTCTAGAGCCTTTGCATTGAGGGCTATCTGAAAACGGCTGTGGCGCTGAAGTTGCCTGTGAATGTGGAGTTGGTGGCATGTGAAACCCGCATGTGGAGCATTCGTTTGTGTGGGATGCTCTACCAGGTTCATTCCTAGATAATGCACTCAAAGGGCACTAAGCATAGAGTGTGAAAACTGAGTTTCCTTGAGAGCTGCTTGGAAGCCTGATGGTGTGTGAAGTTAGTGAGCCAAATGGAGTTGTTCTCCCACAAGAACCACTCGGCTGATCCTTCTTTAATATGCCCTTCACCAACATGCAGTGTTTCCTTGATTGAATTAGCTCTCACACCAATATTTGCGTCTAGAGCCTTTGCATTGAGGGCTATCTGAAAACGGCTGTGGCGCTGAAGTTGCCTGTGAATGTGGAGTTGGTGGCATGTGAAACCCGCATGTGGAGCATTCGTTTGTGTGGATGCTCTACAGGTTCATTCCTAGATAATGCACTCAAAGGGCACTAAGCATAGAGTGTGAAAACTGAGTTTCCTTGAGAGCTGCTTGGAAGCCTGATGGTGTGTGAAGTTAGTGAGCCAAATGGAGTTGTTCTCCCACAAGAACCACTCGGCTGATCCTTCTTCAATATGCCCTTCACCAACATGCAGTGTTTCCTTGATTGAATTAGCTCTCACACCAATATTTGCGTCTAGAGCCTTTGCATTGAGGGCTATCTGAAAATGGCTGTGGCGCTGAAGTTGCCTGTGAATGTGGAGTTGGTGGCATGTGAAACCCGCATGTGGAGCATTCGTTTGTGTGGGATGCTCTACCAGGTTCATTCCTAGATAATGCACTCAAAGGGCACTAAGCATAGAGTGTGAAAACTGAGTTTCCTTGAGAGCTGTTTGGAAGCCTGATGGTGTGTGAAGTTAGTGAGCCAAATGGAGTTGTTCTCCCACAAGAACCACTCGGCTGATCCTTCTTCAATATGCCCTTCACCAACATGCAGTGTTTCCTTGATTGAATTAGCTCTCACACCAATATTTGCGTCTAGAGCCTTTGCATTGAGGGCTATCTGAAAACGGCTGTGGCGCTGAAGTTGCCTGTGAATGTGGAGTTGGTGGCATGTGAAACCCGCATGTGGAGCATTCGTTTGTGTGGGATGCTGACCAAGCTTCATTTCAGTCCTGGGCACACAAAGAGCACTAAGCATAGAGTGTGAAAACTGAGTTTCCTTGAGAGCTGCTTGGAAGCCTGATGGTGTGTGAAGTTAGTGAGCCAAATGGAGTTGTTCTCCCACAAGAACCACTCGGCTGATCCTTCTTCAATATGCCCTTCACCAACATGCAGTGTTTCCTTGATTGAATTAGCTCTCACACCAATATTTGCGTCTAGAGCCTTTGCATTGGGGGCTATCTGAAAACGGCTGTGGCGCTGAAGTTGCCTGTGAATGTGGAGTTGGTGGCATGTGAAACCCGCATGTGGAGCACTCGTTTGTGTGGGATGCTCTACCAGGTTCATTCCTAGATAATGCACTCAAAGGGCACTAAGCATAGAGTGTGAAAACTGAGTTTCCTTGAGAGCTGCTTGGAAGCCTGATGGTGTGTGAAGTTAGTGAGCCAAATGGAGTTGTTCTCCCACAAGAACCACTCGGCTGATCCTTCTTCAATATGCCCTTCACCAACATGCAGTGTTTCCTTGATTGAATTAGCTCTCACACCAATATTTGCGTCTAGAGCCTTTGCATTGAGGGCTATCTGAAAACGGCTGTGGCGCTGAAGTTGCCTGTGAATGTGGAGTTGGTGGCATGTGAAACCCGCATGTGGAGCATTCGTTTGTGTGGGATGCTCTACCAGGTTCATTTCAGTCCTAGCCATACAAAGGGCACTAAGCATAGAGTGTGAAAACTGAGTTTCCTTGAGAGCTGCTTGGAAGCCTGATGGTGTGTGAAGTTAGTGAGCCAAATGGAGTTGTTCTCCCACAAGAACCACTCGGCTGATCCTTCTTCAATATGCCCTTCACCAACATGCAGTGTTTCCTTGATTGAATTAGCTCTCACACCAATATTTGCGTCTAGAGCCTTTGCATTGAGGGCTATCTGAAAACGGCTGTGGCGCTGAAGTTGCCTGTGAATGTGGAGTTGGTGGCATGTGAAACCCGCATGTGGAGCATTCGTTTGTGTGGGATGCTGACCAAGCTTCATTTCAGTCCTGGGCACACAAAGAGCACTAAGCATAGAGTGTGAAAACTGAGTTTCCTTGAGAGCTGCTTGGAAGCCTGATGGTGTGTGAAGTTAGTGAGCCAAATGGAGTTGTTCTCCCACAAGAACCACTCGGCTGATCCTTCTTCAATATGCCCTTCACCAACATGCAGTGTTTCCTTGATTGAATTAGCTCTCACACCAATATTTGCGTCTAGAGCCTTTGCATTGGGGGCTATCTGAAAACGGCTGTGGCGCTGAAGTTGCCTGTGAATGTGGAGTTGGTGGCATGTGAAACCCGCATGTGGAGCATTCGTTTGTGTGGGCTGCTCTACCAGGTTCATTCCTAGATAATGCACTCAAAGGGCACTAAGCATAGAGTGTGAAAACTGAGTTTCCTTGAGAGCTGCTTGGAAGCCTGATGGTGTGTGAAGTTAGTGAGCCAAATGGAGTTGTTCTCCCACAAGAACCACTCGGCTGATCCTTCTTCAATATGCCCTTCACCAACATGCAGTGTTTCCTTGATTGAATTAGCTCTCACACCAATATTTGCGTCTGGAGCCTTTGCATTGAGGGCTATCTGAAAACGGCTGTGGCGCTGAAGTTGCCTGTGAATGTGGAGTTGGTGGCATGTGAAACCCGCATGTGGAGCATTCGTTTGTGTGGGATGCTCTACCAGGTTCATTTCAGTCCTAGCCATACAAAGGGCACTAAGCATAGAGTGTGAAAACTGAGTTTCCTTGAGAGCTGCTTGGAAGCCTGATGGTGTGTGAAGTTAGTGAGCCAAATGGAGTTGTTCTCCCACAAGAACCACTCGGCTGATCCTTCTTCAATATGCCCTTCACCAACATGCAGTGTTTCCTTGATTGAATTAGCTCTCACACCAATATTTGCGTCTAGAGCCTTTGCATTGAGGGCTATCTGAAAACAGCTGTGGCGCTGAAGTTGCCTGTGAATGTGGAGTTGGTGGCATGTGAAACCCGCATGTGGAGCATTCGTTTGTGTGGGATGCTCTACCAGGTTCATTCCTAGATAATGCACTCAAAGGGCACTAAGCATAGAGTGTGAAAACTGAGTTTCCTTGAGAGCTGCTTGGAAGCCTGATGGTGTGTGAAGTTAGTGAGCCAAATGGAGTTGTTCTCCCACAAGAACCACTCGGCTGATCCTTCTTCAATATGCCCTTCACCAACATGCAGTGTTTCCTTGATTGAATTAGCTCTCACACCAATATTTGCGTCTAGAGCCTTTGCATTGGGGGCTATCTGAAAACGGCTGTGGCGCTGAAGTTGCCTGTGAATGTGGAGTTGGTGGCATGTGAAACCCGCAGGTGGAGCATTCGTTTGTGTGGGATGCTCTACCAGGTTCATTCCTAGATAATGCACTCAAAGGGCACTAAGCATAGAGTGTGAAAACTGAGTTTCCTTGAGAGCTGCTTGGAAGCCTGATGGTGTGTGAAGTTAGTGAGCCAAATGGAGTTGTTCTCCCACAAGAACCACTCGGCTGATCCTTCTTCAATATGCCCTTCACCAACACGCAGTGTTTCCTTGATTGAATTAGCTCTCACACCAATATTTGCGTCTAGAGCCTTTGCATTGAGGGCTATCTGAAAACGGCTGTGGCGCTGAAGTTGCCTGTGAATGTGGAGTTGGTGGCATGTGAAACCCGCATGTGGAGCATTCGTTTGTGTGGGATGCTCTACCAGGTTCATTCCTAGATAATGCACTCAAAGGGCACTAAGCATAGAGTGTGAAAACTGAGTTTCCTTGAGAGCTGCTTGGAAGCCTGATGGTGTGTGAAGTTAATGAGCCAAATGGAGTTGTTCTCCCACAAGAACCACTCGGCTGATCCTTCTTCAATATGCCCTTCACCAACATGCAGTGTTTCCTTGATTGAATTAGCTCTCACACCAATATTTGCGTCTAGAGCCTTTGCATTGAGGGCTATCTGAAAACGGCTGTGGCGCTGAAGTTGCCTGTGAATGTGGAGTTGGTGGCATGTGAAACCCGCATGTGGAGCATTCGTTTGTGTGGGATGCTCTACCAGGTTCATTTCAGTCCTAGCCATACAAAGGGCACTAAGCATAGAGTGTGAAAACTGAGTTTCCTTGAGAGCTGCTTGGAAGCCTGATGGTGTGTGAAGTTAGTGAGCCAAATGGAGTTGTTCTCCCACAAGAACCACTCGGCTGATCCTTCTTCAATATGCCCTTCACCAACATGCAGTGTTTCCTTGATTGAATTAGCTCTCACACCAATATTTGCGTCTAGAGCCTTTGCATTGAGGGCTATCTGAAAACGGCTGTGGCGCTGAAGTTGCCTGTGAATGTGGAGTTGGTGGCATGTGAAACCCGCATGTGGAGCATTCGTTTGTGTGGGATGCTCTACCAGGTTCATTCCTAGATAATGCACTCAAAGGGCACTAAGCATAGAGTGTGAAAACTGAGTTTCCTTGAGAGCTGCTTGGAAGCCTGATGGTGTGTGAAGTTAGTGAGCCAAATGGAGTTGTTCTCCCACAAGAACCACTCGGCTGATCCTTCTTCAATATGCCCTTCACCAACATGCAGTGTTTCCTTCATTGAATTAGCTCTCACACCAATATTTGCGTCTAGAGCCTTTGCTTTGAGGGCTATCTGAAAACGGCTGTGGCGCTGAAGTTGCCTGTGAATGTGGAGTTGGTGGCATGTGAAACCCGCATGTGGAGCATTCGTTTGTGTGGGATGCTGACCAAGCTTCATTTCAGTCCTGGGCACACAAAGAGCACTAAGCATAGAGTGTGAAAACTGAGTTTTCTTGAGAGCTGCTTGGAAGCTTGATGGTGTGTGAAGTTAGTGAGCCAAATGGAGTTGTTCTCCCACAAGAACCACTCGGCTGATCCTTCTTCAATATGCCCTTCACCAACATGCAGTGTTTCCTTGATTGAATTAGCTCTCACACCAATATTTGCGTCTAGAGCCTTTGCATTGGGGGCTATCTGAAAACGGCTGTGGCGCTGAAGTTGCCTGTGAATGTGGAGTTGGTGGCATGTGAAACCCGCATGTGGAGCATTCGTTTGTGTGGGATGCTCTACCAGGTTCATTCCTAGATAATGCACTCAAAGGGCACTAAGCATAGAGTGTGAAAACTGAGTTTCCTTGAGAGCTGCTTGGAAGCCTGATGGTGTGTGAAGTTAGTGAGCCAAATGGAGTTGTTCTCCCACAAGAACCACTCGGCTGATCCTTCTTTAATATGCCCTTCACCAACATGCAGTGTTTCCTTGATTGAATTAGCTCTCACACCAATATTTGCATCTAGAGCCTTTGCATTGGGGGCTATCTGAAAACGGCTGTGGCGCTGAAGTTGCCTGTGAATGTGGAGTTGGTGGCATGTGAAACCCGCATGTGGAGCATTCGTTTGTGTGGGATGCTCTACCAGGTTCATTCCTAGATAATGCACTCAAAGGGCACTAAGCATAGAGTGTGAAAACTGAGTTTCCTTGAGAGCTGCTTGGAAGCCTGATGGTGTGTGAAGTTAGTGAGCCAAATGGAGTTGTTCTCCCACAAGAACCACTCGGCTGATCCTTCTTCAATATGCCCTTCACCAACATGCAGTGTTTCCTTGATTGAATTAGCTCTCACACCAATATTTGCGTCTAGAGCCTTTGCATTGAGGGCTATCTGAAAACGGCTGTGGCGCTGAAGTTGCCTGTGAATGTGGAGTTGGTGGCATGTGAAACCCGCATGTGGAGCATTCGTTTGTGTGGGATGCTCTACCAGGTTCATTCCTAGATAATGCACTCAAAGGGCACTAAGCATAGAGTGTGAAAACTGAGTTTCCTTGAGAGCTGCTTGGAAGCCTGATGGTGTGTGAAGTTAGTGAGCCAAATGGAGTTGTTCTCCCACAAGAACAACTCGGCTGATCCTTCTTCAATATGCCCTTCACCAACATGCAGTGTTTCCTTGATTGAATTAGCTCTCACACCAATATTTGTGTCTAGAGCCTTTGCATTGAGGGCTATCTGAAAACGGCTGTGGCGCTGAAGTTGCCTGTGAATGTGGAGTTGGTGGCATGTGAAACCCGCATGTGGAGCATTCGTTTGTGTGGGATGCTCTACCAGGTTCATTCCTAGATAATGCACTCAAAGGGCACTAAGCATAGAGTGTGAAAACTGAGTTTCCTTGAGAGCTGCTTGGAAGCCTGATGGTGTGTGAAGTTAATGAGCCAAATGGAGTTGTTCTCCCACAAGAACCACTCGGCTGATCCTTCTTCAATATGCCCTTCACCAACATGCAGTGTTTCCTTGATTGAATTAGCTCTCACACCAATATTTGCGTCTAGAGCCTTTGCATTGAGGGCTATCTGAAAACGGTTGTGGCGCTGAAGTTGCCTGTGAATGTGGAGTTGGTGGCATGTGAAACCCGCATGAGGAGCATTCGTTTGTGTGGGATGCTGACCAAACTTCATTTCAGTCCTTGGCACTCAAAGGGCACTAAGCATAGAGTGTGAAAACTGAGTTTCCTTGAGAGCTGCTTGGAAGCCTGATGGTGTGTGAAGTTAGTGAGCCAAATGGAGTTGTTCTCCCACAAGAACCACTCGGCTGATCCTTCTTCAATATGCCCTTCACCAACATGCAGTGTTTCCTTGATTGAATTAGCTCTCACACCAATATTTGCGTCTGGAGCCTTTGCATTGAGGGCTATCTGAAAACGGCTGTGGCGCTGAAGTTGCCTGTGAATGTGGAGTTGGTGGCATGTGAAACCCGCATGTGGAGCATTCGTTTGTGTGGGATGCTCTACCAGGTTCATTCCTAGATAATGCACTCAAAGGGCACAAGCATAGAGTGTGAAAACTGAGTTTCCTTGAGAGCTGCTTGGAAGCCTGATGGTGTGTGAAGTTAGTGAGCCAAATGGAGTTGTTCTCCCACAAGAACCACTCGGCTGATCCTTCTTCAATATGCCCTTCACCAACATGCAGTGTTTCCTTGATTGAATTAGCTCTCACACCAATATTTGCGTCTAGAGCCTTTGCATTGAGGGCTATCTGAAAACGGCTGTGGCGCTGAAGTTGCCTGTGAATGTGGAGTTGGTGGCATGTGAAACCCGCATGTGGAGCATTCGTTTGTGTGGGATGCTCTACCAGGTTCATTCCTAGATAATGCACTCAAAGGGCACTAAGCATAGAGTGTGAAAACTGAGTTTCCTTGAGAGCTGCTTGGAAGCCTGATGGTGTGTGAAGTTAGTGAGCCAAATGGAGTTGTTCTCCCACAAGAACCACTCGGCTGATCCTTCTTTAATATGCCCTTCACCAACATGCAGTGTTTCCTTGATTGAATTAGCTCTCACACCAATATTTGCGTCTAGAGCCTTTGCATTGAGGGCTATCTGAAAACGGCTGTGGCGCTGAAGTTGCCTGTGAATGTGGAGTTGGTGGCATGTGAAACCCGCATGTGGAGCATTCGTTTGTGTGGGATGCTCTACCAGGTTCATTCCTAGATAATGCACTCAAAGGGCACTAAGCATAGAGTGTGAAAACTGAGTTTCCTTGAGAGCTGCTTGGAAGCCTGATGGTGTGTGAAGTTAGTGAGCCAAATGGAGTTGTTCTCCCACAAGAACCACTCGGCTGATCCTTCTTCAATATGCCCTTCACCAACATGCAGTGTTTCCTTGATTGAATTAGCTCTCACACCAATATTTGCGTCTAGAGCCTTTGCATTGAGGGCTATCTGAAAATGGCTGTGGCGCTGAAGTTGCCTGTGAATGTGGAGTTGGTGGCATGTGAAACCCGCATGTGGAGCATTCGTTTGTGTGGGATGCTCTACCAGGTTCATTCCTAGATAATGCACTCAAAGGGCACTAAGCATAGAGTGTGAAAACTGAGTTTCCTTGAGAGCTGTTTGGAAGCCTGATGGTGTGTGAAGTTAGTGAGCCAAATGGAGTTGTTCTCCCACAAGAACCACTCGGCTGATCCTTCTTCAATATGCCCTTCACCAACATGCAGTGTTTCCTTGATTGAATTAGCTCTCACACCAATATTTGCGTCTAGAGCCTTTGCATTGAGGGCTATCTGAAAACGGCTGTGGCGCTGAAGTTGCCTGTGAATGTGGAGTTGGTGGCATGTGAAACCCGCATGTGGAGCATTCGTTTGTGTGGGATGCTCTACCAGGTTCATTC
Source organism: Ochotona princeps (assembly GCF_030435755.1). Classification (NCBI taxonomy): domain Eukaryota; kingdom Metazoa; phylum Chordata; class Mammalia; order Lagomorpha; family Ochotonidae; genus Ochotona; species Ochotona princeps. The sequence goes on along the minus strand of NW_026700488.1, from coordinate 21,894 downwards.
CTAGATAATGCACTCAAAGGGCACTAAGCATAGAGTGTGAAAACTGAGTTTCCTTGAGAGCTGCTTGGAAGCCTGATGGTGTGTGAAGTTAGTGAGCCAAATGGAGTTGTTCTCCCACAAGAACCACTCGGCTGATCCTTCTTCAATATGCCCTTCACCAACATGCAGTGTTTCCTTGATTGAATTAGCTCTCACACCAATATTTGCGTCTAGAGCCTTTGCATTGAGGGCTATCTGAAAACGGCTGTGGCGCTGAAGTTGCCTGTGAATGTGGAGTTGGTGGCATGTGAAACCCGCATGTGGAGCATTCGTTTGTGTGGGATGCTCTACCAGGTTCATTCCTAGATAATGCACTCAAAGGGCACTAAGCATAGAGTGTGAAAACTGAGTTTCCTTGAGAGCTGCTTGGAAGCCTGATGGTGTGTGAAGTTAATGAGCCAAATGGAGTTGTTCTCCCACAAGAACCACTCGGCTGATCCTTCTTCAATATGCCCTTCACCAACATGCAGTGTTTCCTTGATTGAATTAGCTCTCACACCAATATTTGCGTCTAGAGCCTTTGCATTGAGGGCTATCTGAAAACGGCTGTGGCGCTGAAGTTGCCTGTGAATGTGGAGTTGGTGGCATGTGAAACCCGCATGTGGAGCATTCGTTTGTGTGGGATGCTGACCAAACTTCATTTCAGTCCTTGGCACTCAAAGGGCACTAAGCATAGAGTGTGAAAACTGAGTTTCCTTGAGAGCTGCTTGGAAGCCTGATGGTGTGTGAAGTTAGTGAGCCAAATGGAGTTGTTCTCCCACAAGAACCACTCGGCTGATCCTTCTTCAATATGCCCTTCACCAACATGCAGTGTTTCCTTGATTGAATTAGCTCTCACACCAATATTTGCGTCTAGAGCCTTTGCATTGAGGGCTATCTGAAAACGGCTGTGGCGCTGAAGTTGCCTGTGAATGTGGAGTTGGTGGCATGTGAAACCCGCATGTGGAGCATTCGTTTGTGTGGGATGCTCTACCAGGTTCATTCCTAGATAATGCACTCAAAGGGCACTAAGCATAGAGTGTGAAAACTGAGTTTCCTTGAGAGCTGCTTGGAAGCCTGATGGTGTGTGAAGTTAGTGAGCCAAATGGAGTTGTTCTCCCACAAGAACCACTCGGCTGATCCTTCTTCAATATGCCCTTCACCAACATGCAGTGTTTCCTTGATTGAATTAGCTCTCACACCAATATTTGCGTCTAGAACCTTTGCATTGGGGGCTATCTGAAAACGGCTGTGGCGGTGAAGTTGCCTGTGAATGTGGAGTTGGTGGCATGTGAAACCCGCATGTGGAGCATTCGTTTGTGTGGGATGCTGACCAAGCTTCATTTCAGTCCTGGGCACACAAAGAGCACTAAGCATAGAGTGTGAAAACTGAGTTTCCTTGAGAGCTGCTTGGAAGCCTGATGGTGTGTGAAGTTAGTGAGCCAAATGGAGTTGTTCTCCCACAAGAACCACTCGGCTGATCCTTCTTCAATATGCCCTTCACCAACATGCAGTGTTTCCTTGATTGAATTAGCTCTCACACCAATATTTGCGTCTAGAGCCTTTGCATTGGGGGTATCTGAAAACGGCTGTGGCGCTGAAGTTGCCTGTGAATGTGGAGTTGGTGGCATGTGAAACCCGCATGTGGAGCATTCGTTTGTGTGGGATGCTCTACCAGGTTCATTTCAGTCCTAGCCATACAAAGGGCACTAAGCATAGAGTGTGAAAACTGAGTTTCCTTGAGAGCTGCTTGGAAGCCTGATGGTGTGTGAAGTTAGTGAGCCAAATGGAGTTGTTCTCCCACAAGAACCACTCGGCTGATCCTTCTTCAATATGCCCTTCACCAACATGCAGTGTTTCCTTGATTGAATTAGCTCTCACACCAATATTTGCGTCTAGAGCCTTTGCATTGGGGGCTATCTGAAAACGGCTGTGGCGCTGAAGTTGCCTGTGAATGTGGAGTTGGTGGCATGTGAAACCCGCATGTGGAGCATTCGTTTGTGTGGGATGCTCTACCAGGTTCATTCCTAGATAATGCACTCAAAGGGCACTAAGCATAGAGTGTGAAAACTGAGTTTCCTTGAGAGCTGCCGGAAGCCTGATGGTGTGTGAAGTTAGTGAGCCAAATGGAGTTGTTCTCCCACAAGAACCACTCGGCTGATCCTTCTTTAATATGCCCTTCACCAACATGCAGTGTTTCCTTGATTGAATTAGCTCTCACACCAATATTTGCGTCTAGAGCCTTTGCATTGGGGGCTATCTGAAAACGGCTGTGGCGCTGAAGTTGCCTGTGAATGTGGAGTTGGTGGCATGTGAAACCCGCATGTGGAGCATTCGTTTGTGTGGGATGCTCTACCAGGTTCATTCCTAGATAATGCACTCAAAGGGCACTAAGCATAGAGTGTGAAAACTGAGTTTCCTTGAGAGCTGCTTGGAAGCCTGATGGTGTGTGAAGTTAGTGAGCCAAATGGAGTTGTTCTCCCACAAGAACCACTCGGCTGATCCTTCTTCAATATGCCCTTCACCAACATGCAGTGTTTCCTTGATTGAATTAGCTCTCACACCAATATTTGCGTCTAGAGCCTTTGCATTGGGGGCTATCTGAAAACGGCTGTGGCGCTGAAGTTGCCTGTGAATGTGGAGTTGGTGGCATGTGAAACCCGCATGTGGAGCATTCGTTTGTGTGGGATGCTCTACCAGGTTCATTTCAGTCCTAGCCATACAAAGGGCACTAAGCATAGAGTGTGAAAACTGAGTTTCCTTGAGAGCTGCTTGGAAGCCTGATGGTGTGTGAAGTTAGTGAGCCAAATGGAGTTGTTCTCCCACAAGAACCACTCGGCTGATCCTTCTTCAATATGCCCTTCACCAACATGCAGTGTTTCCTTGATTGAATTAGCTCTCACACCAATATTTGCGTCTAGAGCCTTTGCATTGAGGGCTATCTGAAAACGGCTGTGGCGCTGAAGTTGCCTGTGAATGTGGAGTTGGTGGCATGTGAAACCCGCATGTGGAGCATTCGTTTGTGTGGGATGCTCTACCAGGTTCATTCCTAGATAATGCACTCAAAGGGCACTAAGCATAGAGTGTGAAAACTGAGTTTCCTTGAGAGCTGCTTGGAAGCCTGATGGTGTGTGAAGTTAGTGAGCCAAATGGAGTTGTTCTCCCACAAGAACCACTCGGCTGATCCTTCTTCAATATGCCCTTCACCAACATGCAGTGTTTCCTTGATTGAATTAGCTCTCACACCAATATTTGCGTCTAGAGCCTTTGCATTGAGGGCTATCTGGAAACGGCTGTGGCGCTGAAGTTGCCTGTGAATGTGGAGTTGGTGGCATGTGAAACCCGCATGTGGAGCATTCGTTTGTGTGGGATGCTGACCGAGATTCACTTCAGTCCTAGGCACACAAAGAGCACTAAGCATACAGTGTGAAAACTGAGTCTCCTTGAGAGCTGCTTGGAAGCCTGATGGTGTGTGAAGTTAGTGAGCCAAATGGAGTTGTTCTCCCACAAGAACCACTCGGCTGATCCTTCTTCAATATGCCCTTCACCAACATGCAGTGTTTCCTTGATTGAATTAGCTCTCACACCAATATTTGCGTCTAGAGCCTTTGCATTGAGGGCTATCTGAAAACGGCTGTGGCGCTGAAGTTGCCTGTGAATGTGGAGTTGGTGGCATGTGAAACCCGCATGTGGAGCATTCGTTTGTGTGGGATGCTGACCAAACTTCATTTCAGTCCTTGGCACTCAAAGGGCACTAAGCATAGAGTGTGAAAACTGAGTTTCCTTGAGAGCTGCTTGGAAGCCTGATGGTGTGTGAAGTTAGTGAGCCAAATGGAGTTGTTCTCCCACAAGAACCACTCGGCTGATCCTTCTTCAATATGCCCTTCACCAACATGCAGTGTTTCCTTGATTGAATTAGCTCTCACACCAATATTTGCGTCTAGAGCCTTTGCATTGAGGGCTATCTGAAAACGGCTGTGGCGCTGAAGTTGCCTGTGAATGTGGAGTTGGTGGCATGTGAAACCCGCATGTGGAGCATTCGTTTGTGTGGGATGCTCTACCAGGTTCATTCCTAGATAATGCACTCAAAGGGCACTAAGCATAGAGTGTGAAAACTGAGTTTCCTTGAGAGCTGCTTGGAAGCCTGATGGTGTGTGAAGTTAGTGAGCCAAATGGAGTTGTTCTCCCACAAGAACCACTCGGCTGATCCTTCTTCAATATGCCCTTCACCAACATGCAGTGTTTCCTTGATTGAATTAGCTCTCACACCAATATTTGCGTCTAGAGCCTTTGCATTGAGGGCTATCTGGAAACGGCTGTGGCGCTGAAGTTGCCTGTGAATGTGGAGTTGGTGGCATGTGAAACCCGCATGTGGAGCATTCGTTTGTGTGGGATGCTGACCGAGATTCACTTCAGTCCTAGGCACACAAAGAGCACTAAGCATACAGTGTGAAAACTGAGTCTCCTTGAGAGCTGCTTGGAAGCCTGATGGTGTGTGAAGTTAGTGAGCCAAATGGAGTTGTTCTCCCACAAGAACCACTCGGCTGATCCTTCTTCAATATGCCCTTCACCAACATGCAGTGTTTCCTTGATTGAATTAGCTCTCACACCAATATTTGCGTCTAGAGCCTTTGCATTGAGGGCTATCTGAAAACGGCTGTGGCGCTGAAGTTGCCTGTGAATGTGGAGTTGGTGGCATGTGAAACCCGCATGTGGAGCATTCGTTTGTGTGGGATGCTGACCAAACTTCATTTCAGTTCTTGGCACTCAAAGGGCACTAAGCATAGAGTGTGAAAACTGAGTTTCCTTGAGAGCTGCTTGGAAGCCTGATGGTGTGTGAAGTTAGTGAGCCAAATGGAGTTGTTCTCCCACAAGAACCACTCGGCTGATCCTTCTTCAATATGCCCTTCACCAACATGCAGTGTTTCCTTGATTGAATTAGCTCTCACACCAATATTTGCGTCTAGAGCCTTTGCATTGAGGGCTATCTGAAAACGGCTGTGGCGCTGAAGTTGCCTGTGAATGTGGAGTTGGTGGCATGTGAAACCCGCATGTGGAGCATTCGTTTGTGTGGGATGCTCTACCAGGTTCATTCCTAGATAATGCACTCAAAGGGCACTAAGCATAGAGTGTGAAAACTGAGTTTCCTTGAGAGCTGCTTGGAAGCCTGATGGTGTGTGAAGTTAGTGAGCCAAATGGAGTTGTTCTCCCACAAGAACCACTCGGCTGATCCTTCTTCAATATGCCCTTCACCAACATGCAGTGTTTCCTTGATTGAATTAGCTCTCACACCAATATTTGCGTCTAGAACCTTTGCATTGGGGGCTATCTGAAAACGGCTGTGGCGGTGAAGTTGCCTGTGAATGTGGAGTTGGTGGCATGTGAAACCCGCATGTGGAGCATTCGTTTGTGTGGGATGCTGACCAAGCTTCATTTCAGTCCTGGGCACACAAAGAGCACTAAGCATAGAGTGTGAAAACTGAGTTTCCTTGAGAGCTGCTTGGAAGCCTGATGGCGTGTGAAGTTAGTGAGCCAAATGGAGTTGTTCTCCACAAGAACCACTCGGCTGATCCTTCTTCAATATGCCCTTCACCAACATGCAGTGTTTCCTTGATTGAATTAGCTCTCACACCAATATTTGCGTCTAGAGCCTTTGCATTGGGGGCTATCTGAAAACGGCTGTGGCGCTGAAGTTGCCTGTGAATGTGGAGTTGGTGGCATGTGAAACCCGCATGTGGAGCATTCGTTTGTGTGGGATGCTCTACCAGGTTCATTCCTAGATAATGCACTCAAAGGGCACTAAGCATAGAGTGTGAAAACTGAGTTTCCAGAGCTGCTTGGAAGCCTGATGGTGTGTGAAGTTAGTGAGCCAAATGGAGTTGTTCTCCCCACAAGAACCACTCGGCTGATCCTTCTTCAATATGCCCTTCACCAACATGCAGTGTTTCCTTGATTGAATTAGCTCTCACACCAATATTTGCGTCTAGAGCCTTTGCATTGAGGGCTATCTGAAAACGGCTGTGGCGCTGAAGTTGCCTGTGAACTGTGGAGTTGGTGGCATGTGAAACCCGCATGTGGAGCATTCGTTTGTGTGGGATGCTGACCAAGCTTCATTTCAGTCCTGGGCACACAAAGAGCACTAAGCATAGAGTGTGAAAACTGAGTTTCCTTGAGAGCTGCTTGGAAGCCTGATGGTGTGTGAAGTTAGTGAGCCAAATGGAGTTGTTCTCCCACAAGAACCACTCGGCTGATCCTTCTTCAATATGCCCTTCACCAACATGCAGTGTTTCCTTGATTGAATTAGCTCTCACACCAATATTTGCGTTCTAGAGCCTTTGCATTGAGGGCTATCTGAAAACGGCTGTGGCGCTGAAGTTGCCTGTGAATGTGGAGTTGGTGGCATGTGAAACCCGCATGTGGAGCATTCGTTTGTGTGGGATGCTCTACCAGGTTCATTCCTAGATAATGCACTCAAAGGGCACTAAGCATAGAGTGTGAAAACTGAGTTTCCTTGAGAGCTGCTTGGAAGCCTGATGGTGTGTGAAGTTAGTGAGCCAAATGGAGTTGTTCTCCCACAAGAACCACTCGGCTGATCCTTCTTCAATATGCCCTTCACCAACATGCAGTGTTTCCTTGATTGAATTAGCTCTCACACCAATATTTGCGTCTAGAGCCTTTGCATTGAGGGCTATCTGAAAACGGCTGTGGCGCTGAAGTTGCCTGTGAATGTGGAGTTGGTGGCATGTGAAACCCGCATGTGGAGCATTCGTTTGTGTGGGATGCTCTACCAGGTTCATTCCTAGATAATGCACTCAAAGGGCACTAAGCATAGAGTGTGAAAACTGAGTTTCCTTGAGAGCTGCTTGGAAGCCTGATGGTGTGTGAAGTTAGTGAGCCAAATGGAGTTGTTCTCCCACAAGAACCACTCGGCTGATCCTTCTTCAATATGCCCTTCACCAACATGCAGTGTTTCCTTGATTGAATTAGCTCTCACACCAATATTTGCGTCTAGAGCCTTTGCATTGGGGGTATCTGAAACGGCTGTGGCGCTGAAGTTGCCTGTGAATGTGGAGTTGGTGGCATGTGAAACCCGCATGTGGAGCATTCGTTTGTGTGGGATGCTCTATCAGGTTCATTTCAGTCCTAGCCATACAAAGGGCACTAAGCATAGAGTGTGAAAACTGAGTTTCCTTGAGAGCTGCTTGGAAGCCTGATGGTGTGTGAAGTTAGTGAGCCAAATGGAGTTGTTCTCCCACAAGAACCACTCGGCTGATCCTTCTTCAATATGCCCTTCACCAACATGCAGTGTTTCCTTGATTGAATTAGCTCTCACACCAATATTTGCGTCTAGAGCCTTTGCATTGGGGGCTATCTGAAAACGGCTGTGGCGCTGAAGTTGCCTGTGAATGTGGAGTTGGTGGCATGTGAAACCCGCATGTGGAGCATTCGTTTGTGTGGGATGCTCTACCAGGTTCATTCCTAGATAATGCACTCAAAGGGCACTAAGCATAGAGTGTGAAAACTGAGTTTCCTTGAGAGCTGCGGAAGCCTGATGGTGTGTGAAGTTAGTGAGCCAAATGGAGTTGTTCTCCCACAAGAACCACTCGGCTGATCCTTCTTTAATATGCCCTTCACCAACATGCAGTGTTTCCTTGATTGAATTAGCTCTCACACCAATATTTGCGTCTAGAGCCTTTGCATTGGGGGCTATCTGAAAACGGCTGTGGCGCTGAAGTTGCCTGTGAATGTGGAGTTGGTGGCATGTGAAACCCGCATGTGGAGCATTCGTTTGTGTGGGATGCTCTACCCAGGTTCATTCCTAGATAATGCACTCAAAGGGCACTAAGCATAGAGTGTGAAAACTGAGTTTCCTTGAGAGCTGCTTGGAAGCCTGATGGTGTGTGAAGTTAGTGAGCCAAATGGAGTTGTTCTCCCACAAGAACCACTCGGCTGATCCTTCTTCAATATGCCCTTCACCAACATGCAGTGTTTCCTTGATTGAATTAGCTCTCACACCAATATTTGCGTCTAGAGCCTTTGCATTGGGGGCTATCTGAAAACGGCTGTGGCGCTGAAGTTGCCTGTGAATGTGGAGTTGGTGGCATGTGAAACCCGCATGTGGAGCATTCGTTTGTGTGGGATGCTCTACCAGGTTCATTTCAGTCCTAGCCATACAAAGGGCACTAAGCATAGAGTGTGAAAACTGAGTTTCCTTGAGAGCTGCTTGGAAGCCTGATGGTGTGTGAAGTTAGTGAGCCAAATGGAGTTGTTCTCCCACAAGAACCACTCGGCTGATCCTTCTTCAATATGCCCTTCACCAACATGCAGTGTTTCCTTGATTGAATTAGCTCTCACACCAATATTTGCGTCTAGAGCCTTTGCATTGAGGGCTATCTGAAAACGGCTGTGGCGCTGAAGTTGCCTGTGAATGTGGAGTTGGTGGCATGTGAAACCCGCATGTGGAGCATTCGTTTGTGTGGGATGCTGACCAAGCTTCATTTCAGTCCTGGGCACACAAAGAGCACTAAGCATAGAGTGTGAAAACTGAGTTTCCTTGAGAGCTGCTTGGAAGCCTGATGGTGTGTGAAGTTAGTGAGCCAAATGGAGTTGTTCTCCCACAAGAACCACTCGGCTGATCCTTCTTCAATATGCCCTTCACCAACATGCAGTGTTTCCTTGATTGAATTAGCTCTCACACCAATATTTGCGTCTAGAGCCTTTGCATTGGGGGCTATCTGAAAACGGCTGTGGCGCTGAAGTTGCCTGTGAATGTGGAGTTGGTGGCATGTGAAACCCGCATGTGGAGCATTCGTTTGTGTGGGATGCTCTACCAGGTTCATTCCTAGATAATGCACTCAAAGGGCACTAAGCATAGAGTGTGAAAACTGAGTTTCCTTGAGAGCTGCCGGAAGCCTGATGGTGTGTGAAGTTAGTGAGCCAAATGGAGTTGTTCTCCCACAAGAACCACTCGGCTGATCCTTTCTTTAATATGCCCTTCACCAACATGCAGTGTTTCCTTGATTGAATTAGCTCTCACACCAATATTTGCGTCTAGAGCCTTTGCATTGGGGGCTATCTGAAAACGGCTGTGGCGCTGAAGTTGCCTGTGAATGTGGAGTTGGTGGCATGTGAAACCCGCATGTGGAGCATTCGTTTGTGTGGGATGCTCTACCAGGTTCATTCCTAGATAATGCACTCAAAGGGCACTAAGCATAGAGTGTGAAAACTGAGTTTCCTTGAGAGCTGCTTGGAAGCCTGATGGTGTGTGAAGTTAGTGAGCCAAATGGAGTTGTTCTCCCACAAGAACCACTCGGCTGATCCTTCTTCAATATGCCCTTCACCAACATGCAGTGTTTCCTTGATTGAATTAGCTCTCACACCAATATTTGTGTCTAGAGCCTTTGCATTGAGGGCTATCTGAAAACGGCTGTGGCGCTGAAGTTGCCTGTGAATGTGGAGTTGGTGGCACGTGAAACCCGCATGTGGAGCATTCGTTTCTGTGGGATGCTCTACCAGGTTCATTTCAGTGCTAGCCATACAAAGGGCACTAAGCATAGAGTGTGAAAACTGAGTTTCCTTGAGAGCTGCTTGGAAGCCTGATGGTGTGTGAAGTTAGTGAGCCAAATGGAGTTGTTCTCCCACAAGAACCACTCGGCTGATCCTTCTTCAATATGCCCTTCACCAACATGCAGTGTTTCCTTGATTGAATTAGCTCTCACACCAATATTTGCGTCTAGAGCCTTTGCATTGAGGGCTATCTGAAAACGGCTGTGGCGCTTAAGTTGCCTGTGAATGTGGAGTTGGTGGCATGTGAAACCCGCATGTGGAGCATTCGTTTGTGTGGGATGCTCTACCAGGTTCATTCCTAGATAATGCACTCAAAGGGCACTAAGCATAGAGTGTGAAAACTGAGTTTCCTTGAGAGCTGCTTGGAAGCCTGATGGTGTGTGAAGTTAGTGAGCCAAATGGAGTTGTTCTCCCACAAGAACCACTCGGCTGATCCTTCTTCAATATGCCCTTCACCAACATGCAGTGTTTCCTTGATTGAATTAGCTCTCACACCAATATTTGCGTCTAGAGCCTTTGCATTGGGGGCTATCTGAAAACGGCTGTGGCGCTGAAGTTGCCTGTGAATGTGGAGTTGGTGGCATGTGAAACCCGCATGTGGAGCATTCGTTTGTGTGGGATGCTCTACCAGGTTCATTTCAGTCCTAGCCATACAAAGGGCACTAAGCATAGAGTGTGAAAACTGAGTTTCCTTGAGAGCTGCTTGGAAGCCTGATGGTGTGTGAAGTTAGTGAGCCAAATGGAGTTGTTCTCCCACAAGAACCACTCGGCTGATCCTTCTTCAATATGCCCTTCACCAACATGCAGTGTTTCCTTGATTGAATTAGCTCTCACACCAATATTTGCGTCTAGAGCCTTTGCATTGAGGGCTATCTGAAAACGGCTGTGGCGCTGAAGTTGCCTGTGAATGTGGAGTTGGTGGCATGTGAAACCCGCATGTGGAGCATTCGTTTGTGTGGGATGCTGACCAAGCTTCATTTCAGTCCTGGGCACACAAAGAGCACTAAGCATAGAGTGTGAAAACTGAGTTTCCTTGAGAGCTGCTTGGAAGCCTGATGGTGTGTGAAGTTAGTGAGCCAAATGGAGTTGTTCTCCCACAAGAACCACTCGGCTGATCCTTCTTCAATATGCCCTTCACCAACATGCAGTGTTTCCTTGATTGAATTAGCTCTCACACCAATATTTGCGTCTAGAGCCTTTGCATTGGGGGCTATCTGAAAACGGCTGTGGCGCTGAAGTTGCCTGTGAATGTGGAGTTGGTGGCATGTGAAACCCGCATGTGGAGCATTCGTTTGTGTGGGATGCTCTACCAGGTTCATTCCTAGATAATGCACTCAAAGGGCACTAAGCATAGAGTGTGAAAACTGAGTTTCCTTGAGAGCTGCCGGAAGCCTGATGGTGTGTGAAGTTAGTGAGCCAAATGGAGTTGTTCTCCCACAAGAACCACTCGGCTGATCCTTCTTTAATATGCCCTTCACCAACATGCAGTGTTTCCTTGATTGAATTAGCTCTCACACCAATATTTGCGTCTAGAGCCTTTGCATTGGGGGCTATCTGAAAACGGCTGTGGCGCTGAAGTTGCCTGTGAATGTGGAGTTGGTGGCATGTGAAACCCGCATGTGGAGCATTCGTTTGTGTGGGATGCTCTACCAGGTTCATTCCTAGATAATGCACTCAAAGGGCACTAAGCATAGAGTGTGAAAACTGAGTTTCCTTGAGAGCTGCTTGGAAGCCTGATGGTGTGTGAAGTTAGTGAGCCAAATGGAGTTGTTCTCCCACAAGAACCACTCGGCTGATCCTTCTTCAATATGCCCTTCACCAACATGCAGTATTTCCTTGATTGAATTAGCTCTCACACCAATATTTGTGTCTAGAGCCTTTGCATTGAGGGCTATCTGAAAACGGCTGTGGCGCTGAAGTTGCCTGTGAATGTGGAGTTGGTGGCACGTGAAACCCGCATGTGGAGCATTCGTTTCTGTGGGATGCTCTACCAGGTTCATTTCAGTGCTAGCCATACAAAGGGCACTAAGCATAGAGTGTGAAAACTGAGTTTCCTTGAGAGCTGCTTGGAAGCCTGATGGTGTGTGAAGTTAGTGAGCCAAATGGAGTTGTTCTCCCACAAGAACCACTCGGCTGATCCTTCTTCAATATGCCCTTCACCAACATGCAGTGTTTCCTTGATTGAATTAGCTCTCACACCAATATTTGCGTCTAGAGCCTTTGCATTGAGGGCTATCTGAAAATGGCTGTGGCGCTGAAGTTGCCTGTGAATGTGGAGTTGGTGGCATGTGAAACCCGCATGTGGAGCATTCGTTTGTGTGGGATGCTCTACCAGGTTCATTCCTAGATAATGCACTCAAAGGACACTAAGCATAGAGTGTGAAAACTGAGTTTCCTTAAGAGCTGCTTGGAAGCCTGATGGTGTGTGAAGTTAGTGAGCCAAATGGAGTTGTTCTCCCACAAGAACCACTCGGCTGATCCTTCTTCAATATGCCCTTCACCAACATGCAGTGTTTCCTTGATTGAATTAGCTCTCACACCAATATTTGCGTCTAGAGCCTTTGCATTGGGGGCTATCTGAAAACGGCTGTGGCGCTGAAGTTGCCTGTGAATGTGGAGTTGGTGGCATGTGAAACCCGCATGTGGAGCATTCGTTTGTGTGGGATGCTCTACCAGGTTCATTTCAGTCCTAGCCATACAAAGGGCACTAAGCATAGAGTGTGAAAACTGAGTTTCCTTGAGAGCTGCTTGGAAGCCTGAAGGTGTGTGAAGTTAGTGAGCCAAATGGAGTTGTTCTCCCACAAGAACCACTCGGCTGATCCTTCTTCAATATGCCCTTCACCAACATGCAGTGTTTATTGATTGAATTAGCTCTCACACCAATATTTGCGTCTAGAGCCTTTGCATTGGGGGCTATCTGAAAACGGCTGTTTCGCTTAAGTTGCCTGTGAATGTGGAGTTGGTGGCATGTGAAACCCGCATGTGGAGCATTCGTTTCTGTGGGCTGCTCTACCAGGTTCATTCCTGAATAATGCACTCAAAGGGCACTAAGCATAGAGTGTGAAAACTGAGTTTCCTTGAGAGCTGCTTGGAAGCCTGATGGTGTGTGAAGTTAGTGAGCCAAATGGAGTTGTTCTCCCACAAGAACCACTCGGCTGATCCTTCTTCAATATGCCCTTCACCAACATGCAGTGTTTCCTTGATTGAATTAGCTCTCACACCAATATTTGCGTCTAGAGCCTTTGCATTGAGGGCTATCTGAAAACGGCCGTGGCGCTGAAGTTGCCTGTGAATGTGGAGTTGGTGGCATGTGAAACCCGCATGTGGAGCATTCGTTTGTGTGGGATGCTCTACCAGGTTCATTCCTAGATAATGCACTCAAAGGGCACTAATCATAGAGTGTGAAAACTGAGTTTCCTTGAGAGCTGCTTGGAAGCCTGATGGTGTGTGAAGTTAATGAGCCAAATGGAGTTGTTCTCCCACAAGAACCACTCGGCTGATCCTTCTTCAATATGCCCTTCACCAACATGCAGTGTTTCCTTGATTGAATTAGCTCTCACACCAATATTTGCGTCTAGAGCCTTTGCATTGAGGGCTATCTGAAAACGGCTGTGGCGCTGAAGTTGCCTGTGAATGTGGAGTTGGTGGCATGTGAAACCCGCATGTGGAGCATTCGTTTGTGTGGGATGCTCTACCAGGTTCATTTCAGTCCTAGCCATACAAAGGGCACTAAGCATAGAGTGTGAAAACTGAGTTTCCTTGAGAGCTGCTTGGAAGCCTGATGGTGTGTGAAGTTAGTGAGCCAAATGGAGTTGTTCTCCCACAAGAACCACTCGGCTGATCCTTCTTCAATATGCCCTTCACCAACATGCAGTGTTTCCTTGATTGAATTAGCTCTCACACCAATATTTGCGTCTAGAGCCTTTGCATTGAGGGCTATCTGAAAACGGCTGTGGCGCTGAAGTTGCCTGTGAATGTGGAGTTGGTGGCATGTGAAACCCGCATGTGGAGCATTCGTTTGTGTGGGATGCTCTACCAGGTTCATTCCTAGATAATGCACTCAAAGGGCACTAAGCATAGAGTGTGAAAACTGAGTTTCCTTGAGAGCTGCTTGGAAGCCTGATGGTGTGTGAAGTTAGTGAGCCAAATGGAGTTGTTCTCCCACAAGAACCACTCGGCTGATCCTTCTTCAATATGCCCTTCACCAACATGCAGTGTTTCCTTGATTGAATTAGCTCTCACACCAATATTTGCGTCTAGAGCCTTTGCATTGAGGGCTATCTGAAAGCGGCTGTGGCGCTGAAGTTGCCTGTGAATGTGGCGTTGGTGGCATGTGAAACCCGCATGTGGAGCATTCGTTTGTGTGGGATGCTGACCAAACTTCATTTCAGTCCTAGGCACTCAAAGGGCACTAAGCATAGAGTGTGAAAACTGAGTTTCCTTGAGAGCTGCTTGGAAGCCTGATGGTGTGTGAAGTTAGTGAGCCAAATGGAGTTGTTCTCCCACAAGAACCACTCGGCTGATCCTTCTTCAATATGCCCTTCACCAACATGCAGTGTTTCCTTGATTGAATTAGCTCTCACACCAATATTTGCGTCTAGAGCCTTTGCATTGAGGGCTATCTGAAAACGGCTGTGGCGCTGAAGTTGCCTGTGAATGTGGAGTTGGTGGCATGTGAAACCCGCATGTGGAGCATTCGTTTGTGTGGGATGCTCTACCAGGTTCATTCCTAGATAATGCACTCAAAGGGCACTAAGCATAGAGTGTGAAAACTGAGTTTCCTTGAGAGCTGCTTGGAAGCCTGATGGTGTGTGAAGTTAGTGAGCCAAATGGAGTTGTTCTCCCACAAGAACCACTCGGCTGATCCTTCTTCAATATGCCCTTCACCAACATGCAGTGTTTCCTTGATTGAATTAGCTCTCACACCAATATTTGCGTCTAGAGCCTTTGCATTGAGGGCTATCTGAAAACGGCTGTGGCGCTGAAGTTGCCTGTGAATGTGGAGTTGGTGGCATGTGAAACCCGCATGTGGAGCATTCGTTTGTGTGGGATGCTCTACCAGGTTCATTTCAGTCCTAGCCATACAAAGGGCACTAAGCATAGAGTGTGAAAACTGAGTTTCCTTGAGAGCTGCTTGGAAGCCTGATGGTGTGTGAAGTTAGTGAGCCAAATGGAGTTGTTCTCCCACAAGAACCACTCGGCTGATCCTTCTTCAATATGCCCTTCACCAACATGCAGTGTTTCCTTGATTGAATTAGCTCTCACACCAATATTTGCGTCTAGAGCCTTTGCATTGAGGGCTATCTGAAAACGGCTGTGGCGCTGAAGTTGCCTGTGAATGTGGAGTTGGTGGCATGTGAAACCCGCATGTGGAGCATTCGTTTGTGTGGGATGCTGACCAAGCTTCATTTCAGTCCTGGGCACACAAAGAGCACTAAGCATAGAGTGTGAAAACTGAGTTTCCTTGAGAGCTGCTTGGAAGCCTGATGGTGTGTGAAGTTAGTGAGCCAAATGGAGTTGTTCTCCCACAAGAACCACTCGGCTGATCCTTCTTCAATATGCCCTTCACCAACATGCAGTGTTTCCTTGATTGAATTAGCTCTCACACCAATATTTGCGTCTAGAGCCTTTGCATTGGGGGCTATCTGAAAACGGCTGTGGCGCTGAAGTTGCCTGTGAATGTGGAGTTGGTGGCATGTGAAACCCGCATGTGGAGCATTCGTTTGTGTGGGATGCTCTACCAGGTTCATTCCTAGATAATGCACTCAAAGGGCACTAAGCATAGAGTGTGAAAACTGAGTTTCCTTGAGAGCTGCTTGGAAGCCTGATGGTGTGTGAAGTTAATGAGCCAAATGGAGTTGTTCTCCCACAAGAACCACTCGGCTGATCCTTCTTCAATATGCCCTTCACCAACATGCAGTGTTTCCTTGATTGAATTAGCTCTCACACCAATATTTGCGTCTAGAGCCTTTGCATTGAGGGCTATCTGAAAACGGCTGTGGCGCTGAAGTTGCCTGTGAATGTGGAGTTGGTGGCATGTGAAACCCGCATGTGGAGCATTCGTTTGTGTGGGATGCTCTACCAGGTTCATTCCTAGATAATGCACTCAAAGGGCACTAAGCATAGAGTGTGAAAACTGAGTTTCCTTGAGAGCTGCTTGGAAGCCTGATGGTGTGTGAAGTTAGTGAGCCAAATGGAGTTGTTCTCCCACAAGAACCACTCGGCTGATCCTTCTTCAATATGCCCTTCACCAACATGCAGTGTTTCCTTGATTGAATTAGCTCTCACACCAATATTTGCGTCTAGAGCCTTTGCATTGGGGGCTATCTGAAAACGGCTGTGGCGCTGAAGTTGCCTGTGAATGTGGAGTTGGTGGCATGTGAAACCCGCATGTGGAGCATTCGTTTGTGTGGGATGCTCTACCAGGTTCATTTCAGTCCTAGCCATACAAAGGGCACTAAGCATAGAGTGTGAAAACTGAGTTTCCTTGAGAGCTGCTTGGAAGCCTGATGGTGTGTGAAGTTAGTGAGCCAAATGGAGTTGTTCTCCCACAAGAACCACTCGGCTGATCCTTCTTCAATATGCCCTTCACCAACATGCAGTGTTTCCTTGATTGAATTAGCTCTCACACCAATATTTGCGTCTAGAGCCTTTGCATTGAGGGCTATCTGAAAACGGCTGTGGCGCTGAAGTTGCCTGTGAATGTGGAGTTGGTGGCATGTGAAACCCGCATGTGGAGCATTCGTTTGTGTGGGATGCTCTACCAGGTTCATTCCTAGATAATGCACTCAAAGGGCACTAAGCATAGAGTGTGAAAACTGAGTTTCCTTGAGAGCTGCTTGGAAGCCTGATGGTGTGTGAAGTTAGTGAGCCAAATGGAGTTGTTCTCCCACAAGAACCACTCGGCTGATCCTTCTTCAATATGCCCTTCACCAACATGCAGTGTTTCCTTGATTGAATTAGCTCTCACACCAATATTTGCGTCTAGAGCCTTTGCATTGGGGGCTATCTGAAAACGGCTGTGGCGCTGAAGTTGCCTGTGAATGTGGAGTTGGTGGCATGTGAAACCCGCATGTGGAGCATTCGTTTGTGTGGGATGCTCTACCAGGTTCATTCCTAGATAATGCACTCAAAGGGCACTAAGCATAGAGTGTGAAAACTGAGTTTCCTTGAGAGCTGCTTGGAAGCCTGATGGTGTGTGAAGTTAGTGAGCCAAATGGAGTTGTTCTCCCACAAGAACCACTCGGCTGATCCTTCTTCAATATGCCCTTCACCAACACGCAGTGTTTCCTTGATTGAATTAGCTCTCACACCAATATTTGCGTCTAGAGCCTTTGCATTGAGGGCTATCTGAAAACGGCTGTGGCGCTGAAGTTGCCTGTGAATGTGGAGTTGGTGGCATGTGAAACCCGCATGTGGAGCATTCGTTTGTGTGGGATGCTCTACCAGGTTCATTCCTAGATAATGCACTCAAAGGGCACTAAGCATAGAGTGTGAAAACTGAGTTTCCTTGAGAGCTGCTTGGAAGCCTGATGGTGTGTGAAGTTAATGAGCCAAATGGAGTTGTTCTCCCACAAGAACCACTCGGCTGATCCTTCTTCAATATGCCCTTCACCAACATGCAGTGTTTCCTTGATTGAATTAGCTCTCACACCAATATTTGCGTCTAGAGCCTTTGCATTGAGGGCTATCTGAAAACGGCTGTGGCGCTGAAGTTGCCTGTGAATGTGGAGTTGGTGGCATGTGAAACCCGCATGTGGAGCATTCGTTTGTGTGGGATGCTCTACCAGGTTCATTTCAGTCCTAGCCATACAAAGGGCACTAAGCATAGAGTGTGAAAACTGAGTTTCCTTGAGAGCTGCTTGGAAGCCTGATGGTGTGTGAAGTTAGTGAGCCAAATGGAGTTGTTCTCCCACAAGAACCACTCGGCTGATCCTTCTTCAATATGCCCTTCACCAACATGCAGTGTTTCCTTGATTGAATTAGCTCTCACACCAATATTTGCGTCTAGAGCCTTTGCATTGAGGGCTATCTGAAAACGGCTGTGGCGCTGAAGTTGCCTGTGAATGTGGAGTTGGTGGCATGTGAAACCCGCATGTGGAGCATTCGTTTGTGTGGGATGCTCTACCAGGTTCATTCCTAGATAATGCACTCAAAGGGCACTAAGCATAGAGTGTGAAAACTGAGTTTCCTTGAGAGCTGCTTGGAAGCCTGATGGTGTGTGAAGTTAGTGAGCCAAATGGAGTTGTTCTCCCACAAGAACCACTCGGCTGATCCTTCTTCAATATGCCCTTCACCAACATGCAGTGTTTCCTTGATTGAATTAGCTCTCACACCAATATTTGCGTCTAGAGCCTTTGCATTGAGGGCTATCTGAAAACGGCTGTGGCGCTGAAGTTGCCTGTGAATGTGGAGTTGGTGGCATGTGAAACCCGCATGTGGAGCATTCGTTTGTGTGGGATGCTCTACCAGGTTCATTCCTAGATAATGCACTCAAAGGGCACTAAGCATAGAGTGTGAAAACTGAGTTTCCTTGAGAGCTGCTTGGAAGCCTGATGGTGTGTGAAGTTAGTGAGCCAAATGGAGTTGTTCTCCCACAAGAACCACTCGGCTGATCCTTCTTTAATATGCCCTTCACCAACATGCAGTGTTTCCTTGATTGAATTAGCTCTCACACCAATATTTGCGTCTAGAGCCTTTGCATTGAGGGCTATCTGAAAACGGCTGTGGCGCTGAAGTTGCCTGTGAATGTGGAGTTGGTGGCATGTGAAACCCGCATGTGGAGCATTCGTTTGTGTGGGATGCTCTACCAGGTTCATTCCTAGATAATGCACTCAAAGGGCACTAAGCATAGAGTGTGAAAACTGAGTTTCCTTGAGAGCTGCTTGGAAGCCTGATGGTGTGTGAAGTTAGTGAGCCAAATGGAGTTGTTCTCCCACAAGAACCACTCGGCTGATCCTTCTTCAATATGCCCTTCACCAACATGCAGTGTTTCCTTGATTGAATTAGCTCTCACACCAATATTTGCGTCTAGAGCCTTTGCATTGAGGGCTATCTGAAAACGGCTGTGGCGCTGAAGTTGCCTGTGAATGTGGAGTTGGTGGCATGTGAAACCCGCATGTGGAGCATTCGTTTGTGTGGGATGCTCTACCAGGTTCATTCCTAGATAATGCACTCAAAGGGCACTAAGCATAGAGTGTGAAAACTGAGTTTCCTTGAGAGCTGTTTGGAAACCTGATGGTGTGTGAAGTTAGTGAGCCAAATGGAGTTGTTCTCCCACAAGAA
This sequence comes from Ochotona princeps, assembly GCF_030435755.1. NCBI lineage: Eukaryota > Metazoa > Chordata > Mammalia > Lagomorpha > Ochotonidae > Ochotona > Ochotona princeps. The sequence continues at coordinate 3,024 of NW_026700488.1, read as the reverse complement.
CCACTCGGCTGATCCTTCTTCAATATGCCCTTCACCAACATGCAGTGTTTCCTTGATTGAATTAGCTCTCACACCAATATTTGCGTCTAGAGCCTTTGCATTGAGGGCTATCTGAAAACGGCTGTGGCGCTGAAGTTGCCTGTGAATGTGGAGTTGGTGGCATGTGAAACCCGCATGTGGAGCATTCGTTTGTGTGGGATGCTCTACCAGGTTCATTCCTAGATAATGCACTCAAAGGGCACTAAGCATAGAGTGTGAAAACTGAGTTTCCTTGAGAGCTGCTTGGAAGCCTGATGGTGTGTGAAGTTAGTGAGCCAAATGGAGTTGTTCTCCCACAAGAACCACTCGGCTGATCCTTCTTCAATATGCCCTTCACCAACATGCAGTGTTTCCTTGATTGAATTAGCTCTCACACCAATATTTGCGTCTAGAGCCTTTGCATTGAGGGCTATCTGAAAACGGCTGTGGCGCTGAAGTTGCCTGTGAATGTGGAGTTGGTGGCATGTGAAACCCGCATGTGGAGCATTCGTTTGTGTGGGATGCTCTACCAGGTTCATTCCTAGATAATGCACTCAAAGGGCACTAAGCATAGAGTGTGAAAACTGAGTTTCCTTGAGAGCTGCTTGGAAGCCTGATGGTGTGTGAAGTTAGTGAGCCAAATGGAGTTGTTCTCCCACAAGAACCACTCGGCTGATCCTTCTTCAATATGCCCTTCACCAACATGCAGTGTTTCCTTGATTGAATTAGCTCTCACACCAATATTTGCGTCTAGAGCCTTTGCATTGAGGGCTATCTGAAAACGGCTGTGGCGCTGAAGTTGCCTGTGAATGTGGAGTTGGTGGCATGTGAAACCCGCATGTGGAGCATTCGTTTGTGTGGGATGCTCTACCAGAATCATTTCAGTCCTAGCCATACAAAGGGCACTAAGCATAGAGTGTGAAAACTGAGTTTCCTTGAGAGCTGCTTGGAAGCCTGATGGTGTGTGAAGTTAGTGAGCCAAATGGAGTTGTTCTCCCACAAGAACCACTCGGCTGATCCTTCTTCAATATGCCCTTCACCAACATGCAGTGTTTCCTTGATTGAATTAGCTCTCACACCAATATTTGCGTCTAGAGCCTTTGCATTGAGGGCTATCTGAAAACGGCTGTGGCGCTGAAGTTGCCTGTGAATGTGGAGTTGGTGGCATGTGAAACCCGCATGTGGAGCATTCGTTTGTGTGGGATGCTCTACCAGGTTCATTCCTAGATAATGCACTCAAAGGGCACTAAGCATAGAGTGTGAAAACTGAGTTTCCTTGAGAGCTGCTTGGAAGCCTGATGGTGTGTGAAGTTAGTGAGCCAAATGGAGTTGTTCTCCCACAAGAACAACTCGGCTGATCCTTCTTCAATATGCCCTTCACCAACATGCAGTGTTTCCTTGATTGAATTAGCTCTCACACCAATATTTGCGTCTAGAGCCTTTGCATTGAGGGCTATCTGAAAACGGCTGTGGCGCTGAAATTGCCTGTGAATGTGGAGTTGGTGGCATGTGAAACCCGCATGTGGAGCATTCGTTTTTGTGGGATGCTCTACCAGGTTCATTCCTAGATAATGCACTCAAAGGGCACTAAGCATAGAGTGTGAAAACTGAGTTTCCTTGAGAGCTGCTTGGAAGCCTGATGGTGTGTGAAGTTAATGAGCCAAGTGGAGTTGTTCTCCCACAAGAACCACTCGGCTGATCCTTCTTCAATATGCCCTTCACCAACATGCAGTGTTTCCTTGATTGAATTAGCTCTCACACCAATATTTGCGTCTAGAACCTTTGCATTGGGGGCTATCTGAAAACGGCTGTGGCGGTGAAGTTGCCTGTGAATGTGGAGTTGGTGGCATGTGAAACCCGCATGTGGAGCATTCGTTTGTGTGGGATGCTCTACCAGGTTCATTCCTAGATAATGCACTCAAAGGGCACTAAGCATAGAGTGTGAAAACTGAGTTTCCTTGAGAGCTGCTTGGAAGCCTGATGGTGTGTGAAGTTAGTGAGCCAAATGGAGTTGTTCTCCCACAAGAACCACTCGGCTGATCCTTCTTTAATATGCCCTTCACCAACATGCAGTGTTTCCTTGATTGAATTAGCTCTCACACCAATATTTGCGTCTAGAGCCTTTGCATTGGGGGCTATCTGAAAACGGCTGTGGCGCTGAAGTTGCCTGTGAATGTGGAGTTGGTGGCATGTGAAACCCGCATGTGGAGCATTCGTTTGTGTGGGATGCTCTACCAGAATCTTTTCAGTCCTAGCCATACAAAGGGCACTAAGCATAGAGTGTGAAAACTGAGTTTCCTTGAGAGCTGCTTGGAAGCCTGATGGTGTGTGAAGTTAGTGAGCCAAATGGAGTTGTTCTCCCACAAGAACCACTCGGCTGATCCTTCTTTAATATGCCCTTCACCAACATGCAGTGTTTCCTTGATTGAATTAGCTCTCACACCAATATTTGCGTCTAGAGCCTTTGCATTGAGGGCTATCTGAAAACGGCTGTGGCGCTGAAGTTGCCTGTGAATGTGGAGTTGGTGGCATGTGAAACCCGCATGTGGAGCATTCGTTTGTGTGGGATGCTCTACCAGGTTCATTCCTAGTTAATGCACTCAAAGGGCACTAAGCATAGAGTGTGAAAACTGAGTTTCCTTGAGAGCTGCTTGGAAGCCTGATGGTGTGTGAAGTTAGTGAGCCAAATGGAGTTGTTCTCCCACAAGAACCACTCGGCTGATCCTTCTTCAATATGCCCTTCACCAACATGCAGTGTTTCCTTGATTGAATTAGCTCTCACACCAATATTTGCGTCTAGAGCCTTTGCATTGAGGGCTATCTGAAAACGGCTGTGGCGCTGAAGTTGCCTGTGAATGTGGAGTTGGTGGCATGTGAAACCCGCATGTGGAGCATTCGTTTGTGTGGGATGCTCTACCAGGTTCATTCCTAGATAATGCACTCAAAGGGCACTAAGCATAGAGTGTGAAAACTGAGTTTCCTTGAGAGCTGCTTGGAAGCCTGATG
>NW_026700487.1:0-36615 GCF_030435755.1 Ochotona princeps | reverse complement strand
AAATTGGGCTCATATCCTAGCTCTGGGATTGGTCCCTTTCCCAAAAAGCCCCGCCTCCTGCCCTGACTCCTCCCCCAAATAGTCGCACGCGGCTGATTCGGGCATGGCGATTGGCCGTAGGGCCCGGCCACGCCCCCTTATGGGTTCTGGCACGGGGAGGGCGCCCATCCCCGCCCCATAGTCACCTCCCGGTCCTCACCGGGGCCTGCGGAGAAGCAGCCTCGGTCCCAGCGGCTCCCCGCGCCCGCCCGTCTTTCCCGCTCGCCGTCCGCCTCCGTTTATCGCTCCGGGACAAGTACTGGCAACGCCCTGACGCCAAAGCCTGCAACGCGCAGGCGCAAGACTCGTGTTCCCGTTTCCACGCCCCTCCTTAATAAAGTTGCGCCCTGGTTGCGGCAGGACTGCCGGAAGTCTCGCGAGAGGCAGCGCCGGCTGTCCTTGGGCGCGGGGACCATGGCGGCCACGCTGCTGCGGCAGTTCACGGACGTCCCCGATGGCACCGACTGCCACCGCAAGGCCTACGCCAGCACCGGCTTGGGCGGCGCCGCGGGTGAGCGCCGGGGGCGCGAGGGGCCCGCGGGAGCAGCCTGGGGTCTGTCCGTGGCCAGAGGCGCCCGTGGAGGGGTGCTGGGGTGGCAAGGCTGAGTGGGGCCCCCGGGGGTGCAGCCTGGGGGCGCCCACGGATGGGTGCTGGGGTGCCAAGGCTGAGTGGGGGATCCTGGGGGTGCAGCCTGGGGTCTGTCCGGGGCCAGGGGCGCCCACGGGTGGGTGCTGGGGTGCCAAGGCTGAGTGGGGCCCCCGGGGGTGCAGCCTGGGGGCGCCCACGGGTGGGTGCTGGGGTGCCAAGGCTGAGTGGGGACCCCGGGGGTGCAGCCTGGGGTCTGACCGGGGCAAGGGCCAAGGCTGAATGTAGGGGTACGCGGGGAGGGAGCAGTGGGGTTTAAAGGAAGAGATCTTACCTCTGCTGGGTCACTCCCCATTTGGCCGCAGGGACCTGGCCAAGTCCTGGTCTGCCAGGCTCTCGGGCCATCTCTGCCACATGCCAGGTGTGTTAGCAGGAGCCTGATCCGAAGGGGAACGCCCAGGATTCAAACCGTCGCTCCCTTGTGGGATGCCAGTGTCCCGGGCTGGTCCTGCTGTACCCCGAGGCCTGCCCACGCACATTACACGGTGCAGGCAGGCAGGGGTGGGCTTCCAGAGTCACGGCTGGTGGATTAGGGAGGGCCAGAGTGGGTGGTGGGGTGCGTGGCCCCCCAGTGGCCAGTGCAGGAGAGTTAGCAGTGCTCCCTGGCCTGGGTGCTCCCCTGTGGGCCTCTCCTGAGGGAAACGGGGTGCTTTCCATGTGCTTGCCTGACATAGGGTGCTGCTTGGTGGCCAGGAGCCTCACGTCACAACTTTCCCAGCACCCCAGGAGCGCCGGTATCTGGGAGTGCGCAACAACTGACCGAATGAATGAATGAATGGGGAGCCTGTTTGAATGAATGACTGTGCTGTCCGGGGGAACAAGCAGGTGTATGTCTCTCAAAGTGCAGTCATGGGGGGCTGGGACAGACCTGCTGTGGGAGCCCCTGGCGGTAGAGTGCCTCGGATCCCTGTGTTTGGGGATCCCTGGGGAATGTGGTGCAGGGAGCTGTTCTCGGCCTTGTGCCATAGTCACTGCGTGAGGTGGCAGGTCTGCCGTCCCCCCTGCAAGGACTTGGAGGTGATGTGGGGTGGTGGGGCCCGCACGCTTCTTGGGAGTGTGCTGCTCCTGTTGGGGTGACACGGTCCTGAGCCCCCAGGGCTGGCCCAGGCCCCACACTGGGTGCTGGATGGGCCTGGGCAGATTGGGGGCCCCCGGGCCAGCCCGGCCCTTGCTGTCACCTGGGAGGGCATAGTGACCCAATGGGTGGCAGACTCTTACATGAATTTTTAAAAATGACTTTTTTTTTTCCTTTCAAGGTTTATTTATTTTTCTTGGAAAGTCAGATAAACAGAGAGGAGGAGACAGAAAAATCTTCCATCCACTGGTTCACTCCCCAAGTGGCCGCAACAGCCAGAGCTGAGCCGATCCGAAGCCAGGAGCCTCTTCCTGGTCTCCCACGCGGGTGCAGGGTCCCAAGGCTTTGGGCCGTCCTCCACTGCTTTCCCAGGCCACAGGCAGGGAGCTGGATGGGAAGTGGGGCTGCCAGGATACGAACCAGCACCCATATGGGATCCCAGTGCGTGCGAGACAAGAACTTTAGCCACTAGGCTACCTCGCCGGACCCAAAATTGACCATTTTTAAAATGTTTTCACAGAGTGACCTGAAAGACAGTGGCAGAGATGGAGAGAGAACGTGATCTCCTGTCTGGTTGTCCATTCCCCAAAGATCTGCCAGGGCACCGGGCTAGGCTGCAGCCAGGAGCCGGGAGCTCCATCTGGGTCTCCCGTGTGGGTGCAGGGACCCCCGGCCTCGGCCCAGCCTCTACTGCCTTCCCAGCCGCGTTGACCAGGAGCGGGATCCCCTAATGGAGCAGCCAGGACTCGAACCAGCGCCCCAGTGTGGGATCTGGTGTCAGTGTTGTGGGCGGGGTCGTGGGTCACAGTGCTGGTTGTTTGTAATTAAAGAAAAAAAAAAAAAACAGTAGCTTTACTGCCTCTGGAAAGGCCCCCCAGATCCTGTGTGTTCCAGGAAGCCGGAGTTTGGGGGCCTGGGGTGGAACCCAGGCTGAGAAAAGGACCCCCCACCCCGTCATCCCATGGCATTTGGGCTGTGCTGACCCCCCAGCGTCCCTGTCAACAGCGGGGGCTTTGTTAGGGATCAGTAGGGAGAGGACAAGATGGGGAGCACTGTGGTGTTTCATGGCAAGGAATGGGGGGGCGGGCACCCCAGCGCCCACCCTGGCTTCACCCAGGCCAGACCCTGGGCGGGCGGCGAGGGGACACACTGACCGGGTTGCCGAGGCCAGGAGGGCATGGGCTGCGGCCAAGGCATCCAGGCGTGAGGGACGGGCCCAGGCCCGAGCCGCCAGCGGGGAAAGGGGGGCAGGAGCGGCAGGAGGTGTTGGCAACCCCGGGCACGCGGCCAGGGAGGGAAGGAGATGGCTGCCAACCAGGATTAGCCCGGGAACCCCAGGGCCCCGAGATAATGGAGCCTTTGATGGCAGCCAGGAGCCCGTGGCACGTGCCCTGCGTGGCTTAAGGAGAGGGGAAGGGGGGAGCGAGGAACCTGCTGGGCCAGGGACAGCACCGAGTGGTCCTCGCCTCCCTCCTAGGCCTGGCCATCTCCGCCTACAGCCTCGCACTCAATCCTGCGGGCACCGTCCTCGAGGGAGTGGCACGGGCCGGACGTCACACGTTCACTGCAGGTGCGCGTGGTCTGGGCTTGGGGGGCACCGGGTAGGGCTGCTGGGGCCTCCTGAATTCTCCTCGAGGGGTTCCTCCCACCCCGGTCCCCTCACCAATAACTTCATCTCCCGCAGCTGCCATCGGAGCCATATTCGGCCTGGCGTCGTGCGTCAGCGCCCAGGTCCGCGAGAAGCCGGATGACCCCCTGAACTACTTCATCGGGGGCTGTGCCGGAGGCCTGGCCCTGGGAGCACGCAGTGAGTGGTCACAGTGAGCCCTGACCTCTGCCTGGGCCTGTCCCAGCTGCACCAGCCTCGGGGGGAGGGGGACCCCGCTGGCTCTCGCTCTGCCCCGGGGACTTTGCGTGTGCCGTGCCAATGCTGGAATGCCAAGATGCCCGCTCACCCAGCCCCCACCCCCCACCCCCCACCAGTGCCAGGCCTCTCCCAGCACCCAAAGCAGTGCAGGGCCAGGGGCTGCTCTCCGCCCCACCCCGGGCAGTGGCTCCACGTCAGCCTTGTAGACTGCCCTGTGGGGGCAGATGGAGGCCAGATGCCCCCGAGGTGGATGAGGGCTGCCATCAGAGAGGCCCTGGGGGCCCCATTTCTCACCAGGAGCCCTGTGGAGGTTGGGGGCTCCCTCCCCTGCCCCGCCTCCCTGTCCCTGTGCAGTGGGACGGGGAGGGAGTGGGATGGGCTGTGCACAGCCAGCTCCCCCAGCCCAGACCTGCTCCTGAGCCTCCTGGAAGTTGAGGTGACTCAGGCCCACGAGGGCCTTCGCACTGCCCTCCACGTGGCTCGGGGGTGGGCACGGGCTGTGGCTGCGAGTGACTGACTTCGCCCCCTCCCCTCCCACAGCTCACAGCTATGGGATCGGAGCCACCAGCTGCGTGTACCTGGGCACCATGGCCGCCCTGGTCAAGATGGGCCAGCTGGAAGGCTGGCAGCTGTTTCCAAGCCCCAAGGTGTGACCTCTGCCGACTGCAAGCCCTGGGACGGGCGGACACATGTGCGGCTGGAAATAAACCCCATGTGTACGCGTGTGTTGGGAGTCTGTCCCCGGGAGCCACCCTGCGAGATAAGCCTGCATGGCGCATGCAGGCGCCAGCCGGGCCTGACAAGGCTGAGGGCGCCAGCTTGTCCCTGGCAGAAGTGAGCGGGTGTCAGGCAGGGGCCAGAAGAAGGTACACTGGGGTCGGGGGGCAGGCCTGGCCAGGGGTGTATACTGGCCATCGTGCACAGCTGGGCAGGAGTCCACACACACGGACCCACCCTCGAGTGTAGACCGGGCCCTCCCTGCTGCGTGTGACCAGCCATCTGTGCTCCGGGCCTGTCCCCAAAGCCAACAGTGTGGCAAACACACCCAGGCCCCCACGCACAAGCCCGGCTCCAAATTCCTGGGCGTTGGAGCGGAGAGCCCTGCATGGCCTGGCCCAGACCCTGTGGGACGGGGCGGTGGGGGCTGGGGAGGAAGGTGACAGGGTTAGCCAGGTGAGGGGCGGGGGCCCGTGGCGTGCCTCACAGCCGTCGCCACCCGCTGCCTGTCAGGCGAAGTGATTTAGGGGGCCCCGGAATGCTGGCGCGGTCCCGACCCGGCTCCAGGCGCCTTTTCCCCAGAACTGGCGCAGCATTGCTGGCAGCCGCAAAGGAAAGCCAGCAGGCTCCAGCACGCCCCGATGGGCCATAAATTAGGGCTCCCAGGCCCCACCCAGGGGGGCAGAGCTGTGCACCGCAGCCCGGGCAGGGGCGGCCCTAAGACCTGGGTCATCGGGAGTGAGCAGCAGGGGGCCCCAGCCCTCACTACCCCCCTCAGCCCCTGCCCCCGCCACTGTCCCCCAACTCCAACTGGGCTCAGCAGAGCCCACTCCCTCTCCTGTGTCACCATTGGCCCCTGCTGAGCACAGATGCTCTGGGCTCGGGGAGGACCTGGTCTTAGGCCCCTCTTGGTGCTCCCCTGCCTCCGTGTCCACTGAGCCATCTTCCACTCTGCCTGCTTCAGGCCCTTCAGGACAGTGAGCTACACACCTGGTCTCCCCACTACCGGCAGCATACACCCCAGGCTCCTGCCAGGTCTGTCCCCCTGATGGCCGGCAGGGGGCAGAGCCCACTATGGCCCGGCCCTTGCGATGCTGGCTAGTGAGAAGTGGCAGCATCTCTCCTTCCTGGCTGCAAGCCCCACCCTGTATCACCTGTCCTGGCCATCCCCAGGTAGAGGCCCTGAGCTGGCACTTGCCCAGGTCCCTATGGCCCTCACTCCAAAGCCCTTAGAGAGCCCCCTGGGCCTGCCAGCAGGCGCATCCCACCTCCCAGCCTCTGCATCCGGCCACACTCACCGCCCACCCACCCTGGCCTTTCTGGGCTGGCCGCCAGTGCCGGGTGGGCCCCCCCAGCGTGAGGCCAGGGAGCCGCCAAAGCCAGGCCTCCTCGCCCATAAACATTTACTGGGCTGGGAGGAAGGGTGAGTCCTCCCTGCCTCACATGGGGAGGACTCGATCCAGAAGCCCCCAGCGATAGGGTCGGCTGTGAGCCGGAGAAGGAGCCCAGGCTGAGGGCTCCCTGGAGGCGGAGGAGTGATGGCACAGTCTCCAGGAGCGAGGCCCCCTGGGCTCCTCCCACGTCCTGATGGAGACGGGGACCCACAGCTGGGAGGGTGACAGAGATGTCCTGCACAGTCCCAGGCCAGCAAGGACACGGGCCCAGAGCTGGACCGTATGGCCCTTGCTCGGAAGGCAAACCTGGGCACCGTGACACAAAACAGCTGCCAACGGGGAGGCACAGTGACCAGGAGTTCGGGGCTGTCCGCTGAGCGCTGCGGAGTGTGGCCTCAAGGGCCTGGCCCCGTGCTTGTAGTGGTCGGGAAGGACCCACAAGGCCTCTGAGAAGGAGCCGAGGGGGTGGCGGGTGGCCACCAAGCCCCCCGCCTGCAGTGCCTGCCGTCCACGGTGGAGCACAGGTGCAAATCCCGGCTGCTCCGCTCGCACCCCGGCCTCCTGCTGAATGTGCCCCTGGCAAGGCAGCGGAGGATGGCCAAGGGCTTCTGGCTCCTGGCTCCCGGCTCAGACCCAGCTCGGCACCAGATATTCAGATCACAGAAGGCCCGCCTCGCCCTCTCCGTTGCTGTGCTTTTCAGATAAAGGAAAACGCTGGGGGAATGGGTTTAACAGGAAGCTTCTTGCCCAAATGTCATTTTCTTTCTTTATTTATTTTTATTGGAAAAGCAGGTTTACAGAGAGAAAGATCTTCCATCTGCTGGTTCACTCCCCAAATGGCTACAGTGGCCAGAGCTGAGCCAGGAGCTTCTTCCGGGTCTCCCACGCGGGTGCAGGGTCCCAAGGCTTTGGGCCGTCCTCCACTGCTTTCCCAGGCCACAGGCAGGGAGCTGGATGGGAAGCGGAGCAGCCGGGGCTTGAATTGGTGTGCTTGTGGGATGCTGGTGCTTACAAGCGGAGGATTAGCCATGTCCTTTTGGGGGCCGTTATACCATGCCCCTCTTCTCCCACCCACAGCCTGCAGGGCCGGACACCACCTGCCCTGCCCTGCCGTGCCCTCCAGCCACCAGGGCTTCCTCCAAGTCGGGGCTGTGCCCGCAGCCTGCACGGTGCCCCCGCCGTGTCTCTGCCGCTCCTCCCTCTGCTTCGCTCCCTCCCTCCCTCGGCCGACAACACCAGCAGCCTCACCTTCCAGCCCCTGCCATCGCCTTGCCTACGGGTCCGTGGGCGTCTCTCCCTGAAGGCTGTGAGAGGCTCCGGACGCCCCAGGCATCGCAGCCTGCTGGGACCCTGTAAGCTGCATCCGTGTGGCGATGGGAACATGGATGAGTGCATGCGTGAGCGGCTGAACGAGTCCATCCTGTCCAGCCCAGCTCCATGTCCCGGCCAGGGTGGCGTCCAGAGGTCCCTGTCACCGTGGCCACGTCAGGATGGTGACGGGGGAGGGAGGTATCCACACCTCAGAATCTGAAAGCGGAGGTCTGGGCCTGGTAGAGTGGCCTAGTGGCCAAAGTCCTTGCCTTGAATCCCATGTATGGACACAGGTTCTAATCCCAACTGCTCCACTTCCCATCCAGCTCCCTGCCTGTGGCCTGGGAAAGCAGTGGAGGACGGCCCAAAGCCTTGGGACCCTGCACCCACGTAGGAGACCCAGAAGAGGCTCCTGGTTCCTGGCTTCAGATTGGCTCAGCTCTGGCGTTTGTGGCCACTTGGGGAGTGAATCATCAGACGGAAGATCTTCCTCTCTGTCTCTCCTCTCTGTATATCTGACTTTGCAATAAATAAGCAAATCTTTAAAAAAAAAAAAAAGAAAGTGAAGGTCCTTTGGAGGAGTCACTTAAGGCAGTGCTATACACCTGTGAGTGGTGTGTGTACCTGTGTGTGTACCTGTGTGCGTGCGCACAGAGCGGTCTCAGGCCCACCGTGGCCACTTGCGGAGTGAACAAGCAGACGGAAGATCTTTCCGTGTGTGTCTCCTCTGTGTAAATCTGCCTTTCCAGTAAAAATAAATAAATCATTTTTTAAAAAGCAAATAGGCAAACAAGCCTGGCAAACAGGTGTGCTCCACCCAGAACCGAATGACACACCGGCCTGGAGCGCTGGCAGGGGCGTGTTCCCGGCCACAGGGGCAGCAGGTGTCCTGGGGCCGGCTGGCATGAGGTGCGTGATGACCAGGAGGCGGCACGGTGGAGATGGCCTTAACCGTTGACCGTGAAATGGGCAGACGAACCCGTCTGACACCTGGCTGCACAGCAGTGCACACCAAGTCATTTCCACCGAGAAGCGCTTCCTCGTCCTGCCTGAGACGTGCTCTCCACCCGAGCGCCCCCAGAGTCCCCATCCAGGAAGCAGGTGGCCAGAAGGTCAGGACTCCTTGGAAGAGCACCCCAAGTTTGTTTGAGTTCTACCCGCAACGTTAAAGGGGTCCGGTGCCCCCCTCCCCCTCCCCGTCTAACTTGATACCCGAGCACCAGAACCAACGACATCACACGTGGGGAAACTGAGGCACGGGGCGGCCCAAGCCCAGACCTCCTGCCCCCTCAGGTCTCCCCGCAGCCTGGGTGCCGAGCGAGTCCTCCCTCTGGCAGCGCCCAGCTCCGCCACCCTGAACTCCCATGGGCCCCTTCTCAAAGCCAGTCACACTCCTCCCAACAGGGGCTCCCCAGGGTGCCAGGTGCTCTGCCAGGAGGACAGGAAGGGTCCAGCCTAACTCCATTCCTCACCCCACGGGTCAGCCTAGGGCTCCCCTCCAGAGCCCGGCCAGGCTTTCAGCAGTCCGAGACCCCAGAGCCAGGAAAGCCACAGCAGGGGGGCTGCCTGGGAGGGAGCCTGCAGCCCACCCCCTTCTCCAGGCCCTGGCCGACTCCTGCGCCGGCCTCTCACTTTGGGGTTTCTTTTCTTTTCTCTCCCCACAGCAGTCTTCCTAACTAGACAGGTTGGTGATTTCTCACAGTCGGTGATTTTTGCGATAGGTAAAACATGTGCATTCCAAAAGTGTTCCGAGGAGAATCCCAGCCCCCCACGACCTCTGTGGCCAGGGCCTGTCCCCCTTCTAGGGCTCTGTTTTCTTTCCCGGTGGCTGCCTGGCCCGCCTTCTGCCCCTGTCCTCCTTCGCGGCCAGCTCGCATCTCCCTGCCCTGCACCAAGCTGCCTCCTGCTCTTTCTTCTTGTTCACGGCAGTGTGATACTCCAGTCGGGTCTGTTCGTTGCACCTGGTGGCGCCCCGACCATTGCTCCCAACGTCCTACAGCCCGCGTGTCTGTGGACACTGGCAGGCAGAGCCACACCCTCCTCCATCACCAACGGAGGGCACCCCATGGGGTAGGTGCCAGAGCTCCAAGGAGACAGGCAGGGCAATGTGGCGGGCCCTGGGGGCACTGCCCATGTTGGACCCCTGCAGCCCACCCGGGAGACCCCCGATTGAGTTCTGGGCTCCAAACCCCAGTGGTTACAGGTGTTTGGAAAGTGAACCAGCAGATGAAAGATCTCTATGCGTCTCTGTCTTACCAATAATACAAAACTCAACTCAAAAGTTGTGAAGAGTCAGCCGTCGATTGGAAAGACAGGGAAAGAGACAGGGAGATCTCATACCTGCTGGTTCACTCCCCAGGTAACCAAAGCAGAAGCCCAAAGGCAGGAGCTCCAGCTAGATCCCCCAAGGAGATGACCCGGGCAGGGGCAGGGGGCAGTTAGTGGGTTAGCCCCTGAGCAGCTTCCCAGGGTGGCCATGAGCAGGGGGCTGGATGGGAGGTGGAGCAGCTAGGGCTCAGGAAAAAAAAAAAAAAAACAGCATTCCAATATGGTGAGCTGACATCACAAAGGGCAACTAACCTACCGTGCCACACTTATAATAATAAAATAGTAAAGCCAGTGTTTGAGAGGGAACGCAGTCACTGAACGCCTGGGGAAGTCTTAGGGTCCAGCTTGGCTCTTGCCCTGGAACAGTCCAGCAGCCCCTCGTCTGGGCCTGGGCGATTTCCACCCCTGACAGTGTGGCTAAGAAGATTCCAGAACCCCTGTGTGGGGGACACAAGTGGCCAAGCAGTCCTCCGTGTGCCAGGGCTCAGGGTCCTGGGGTGAACCCCTCCAGCTGGCAGTGGCTGGGTGTGGGGTTGAGGGGGACAGATCAGGGCTCCGAGGCACCCGGCCTGGTCTCCATGCAAAGCGGCTGGTTGGCTGGGGGCACTTCCTGCCGCGGGCCAACCCCACCCCCTCACGTACTCTGACCCCATTAGCAAGCCCACCCGCTGAGCCTGCAGGTGTTAGAGCCCCTGCTCGGTTAAGTACTGTGCAGGCAGGCAGGGGCTTGGGACACAGAGGTGGGGGGCCTGGAAGCTGGCCACCCCCTCCCACGGGGCTGCCCCAGGGTGCCTGGCAAGTCCATTAGGAAGCAAGGGCCCCCCACCACCAAACCGTGTGCCTCTGCTCCCAGCGTCTGCCCCTCCCACCAGGGACCCCCACTCCCCCCCCGCTGAGACCATCTGATGTAGCAAGTACAGCGTGGCCAGGGGAGTGGCAGTTCAGGTGTCTGTGCGTGTCCCACGCAGGGCCTGGTCTGGGCTCATGCCATAACACTGGGTATTACTCACCTGAAGTGGGGGTTCAGCTGAGTGCCCCCCCTACACTGGCCAACCCCTCAAGCAGCCCTGGCGGCACTCCAACCTCGACCTCCATTACTGCAGTATGGGTGCAAACCAAGATACGGAAACCTATCAGGGAAACCCAGGGTCCAGGACGAGCTGGGGGCGCCCAGGGAATGACTGGGCCTTGAGGCCACACCCATCTCCTGGTGAGGGGCGTGCCGGGCGTGGAGACGTGTTTTTGCACAAGGGATCTTGCAAAAGTTCGTACAGGGGCGATTGGAGGTACCCCACCCGACACCAGGGCACCTGTGCCGCACGCCTGCTCCAGCTCCCTGCTCACGTGCACCCCGGGACAGTGTGTGCTTGGGACCCACCACCCACATTGGGGAGACCCCAGTGCAGTGCCCAGCTCCTGGCTGCAGCCTGGCCCAGCCTCTGCTTTTCTGGGCATTTGAAGAGTGAACCAGGGGATGGAAGATTTTGAATCAAAATGAATTTTTTTTAATTTTATTTATTTTTATGGGAAAGTCAAATTTACAGAGAGGAGAGACACAGAGAAAGATCTTTCACCCATTGGTTCACTCCTCAAATAGCCACAACAACCAGAGCTGAGCTGAACCACAGCCAGGAGCCAGGAGCCTCTTCAGGGTCTCCCATGCGGATGCAGGTCCCAAGGCTTTGAACCATCCTCCACTGCTTTCCCAGGCCACAGGCAGGGAGCTGGGTGGGAAGTGGGGCAGTCAGGACACAAACTGACGCCCATATGGGATCCTGGGCGCAGACAAGGCGAGGACTTTAGGCAACCACGCCGGGCCCCGAAACTTTTTTTTCTTTTCGATAAATGGAAAAATGTAATTACAGATTTGTTTTGGCCCCCACAACATTGCAACTCAGGCCCAGTTCATGGCAGGCCTTTTCCGCAAGCTTGCTAAGCTCCCCGCCTTCCCACGGCTGCCTGAATGTCTCCCCGGACACCGGCCCTGGTCCCAGGCAGCCCTGCTGGCTGTGTCGCAATGAGCCCACCCTCCTCACCTGTGAGCCAGGGTGACCTGGTGGTGGCCGGCGGCTGTCAGGGCCTTCGTGCAAGAAGGGTGGCCCGGGCTGTAGTGAGAGCTTCCCAAAGGGAGGCCCAGGGGGAGGGGCTGAGCGGGAAACACGGGCTAATTTTAGCCCTGATGACACCCCCTGGCCGCCTGCCTTGTCCAAACATCCCAGCCAAGCGTGAGGTTCAAAGCCGCCACTCCCCCCCCCCCCCCCCCGGCGGCCATCGCTGACATCCAAGGAGCCCGTTTAGCCCTCCTCCGCGGCCAGAGCATTCCACGCCTGCCTGCGCCTGCCACCGGCCCAGCCAGTGCTCCAAACGTGTGGCCCCCGGGGCCAGCAGCACCACCCCACCTGCCAGCACAGGGGGCAGCGGGGGGCCACCCCCACCTCAAAGCGCTGGGCCTCTGCTTGCCCTGGTCTTTAAGCTATGTTCATCGTGACAGCATCCCCCAGCTCCCGTGGGGGACCCTGGCTCTGGCCGCTGCACCTCCTCTGCCGTCGCCATCCTGGGGGCTCCCAACTATGTGGGATGACCCCTCCACACACACACCCAATCAGGCAGGAAACCAATGGGAGGACTTCCCAGCAGGCCTAATACTGTCCGCTGCTCGCCTGTCCCGGCCCTGTCACTCAGCCAGAGGCACTTAGAACTCAGCAGGGAATGAAAGCCCACCCCACCGCTCCGGCCCCTTCAGGAGCTGATCTGGGAGAGGGCAGGTGTGGAGGAAGGAGGAGGGACAGGCTGAAATGGTCAGCTGGGAGACCGAGTCAAATGGTGGGGTTGAGACAGGGAGAGAAGGGCGGGGGGAACAGCACAGGCAAAGGGCCTGGGGCGCCTGGGTGGGACGCAACCGAAACGCAGGCGGGCGTCTGGCCCCCTTGGTCCAAGGTCACAAAGCCCCCTGGCACCGCCACCACCGTCACCCTCCTGGGGCTGCAGCTGGGCTGCTGGGAGTTGAGTGGCTGCAGGTGGACAGTGAGGGCTTCCAGAATGTTCTGAGAGGACAGGCGGGGAGGGGAAATTGCCACTTTGCGGAGACTGCTGATGGCAGTAACTGTGGCTACAGGCCGCCCGCGCGCCTCCGCTGCCGGTTGGGTGATGGCTGGGGGAGCGGAGGGGGGAGGGCAGGTGCCCTGGGGGGGCAGGTCACGCGCATCCCCAAAACCCAGCCAAGCCCATCTGTGGTTTCCTTCCCTGTCCCAACACATCTCCCAATTGGGCTCTCTTGCAAAATCCCTCCATCGGCACCCAGGACTCTGGAGACCGCCACCCGCACGCGCCCCAGAGCCCATCCCAGACCCAGAGAAAGGCCCTTTGTTCCCAGCCCCACGCATTCCCTACAATCCTTCTTAGCACACTACATGGATTGGTGGTTGTTTTTTTTCCCCCATTCACACCACTGTTGTTTCCAGAAATCGGAAAATGAAGCGTGGCCAGCCCCCGCCTCTTTACACACCAAGGGGCTGAAATTTAAGCCTCAGGAACCCGACCTCGGACTGAGGAGCCGGTTTTGGGGGGGTGCGGGCAGACCCTGACATGCCAGAGGGCCCCAGGTGAGGAAAGGCCAGGGAGGGTTGTGGGGGGCGGGGTGTCGACCTGGGCCGCCCCCTCACCCTCTTCTCCCCTGGAGGAGCTGGGAGAAGCTGGCTTCTTCAGACATCCCAGGAGGGTAAACGGTAGCCCACCGTTCTGACCCAGATGGACCAAGACACACAGCAGGGCCTGGCCCTAAGAAGTGGTGTCACTCCTTCAAGGCCACACGGCTGCCACAGGGCAAAATGTATCCTACCAAACCATGGGGTCAGGAGTTCCGGGGTCCCGGGAGCTCGGGTGCCAGCGCAGCTCTGTCTCTTGCGGGCAATGCAAGTCAATTGGGACTTTAGAGGAGGACTTCCAGAACATTCTGGAACCTTCCAGGCTTGGGGAAAATTGTTACTGTCTGGAGCGCGGTGCGAGGGTTGGTGAACTTCAGGCCTTCTGCAAGTCCGAGCTGCCTTACCTGAGCAGTGAACGCCTAGGGACGCCTGGGGGGATGGAGGGGCCCTCCAGCAGGTGAAGGAGTGGGGGGGCCCACGGTGCCTGTGCCAGGCCCACCGGTGACCCCAGGCCTGAGCCTGCCTCCCTGGGCCCATCGCTCACCTGCCACCCACACCCCACACCTGGGCCCCTCTCCCCACCGCCTGGTAGTGGTGAGAGGATGGGGCGGGAGGGGCTGGGAGGCCAGGCCGGGCTTGCCTGCAGGCTCGGGCAGCGCCCAGTCACAGTGCCCACCGGGAGCAGGACTGGGCCCGGTCATGGTGTCCTCTGGTGGCCCTGGAGCCTTCATGACCACCTGAGCAACGTTACCCACAGAGGACTGCCCTGCCGCCTCCCCCAGAGCCTGGAGGACTGCCAGTCCACGGCTGGGAGCCCACCCTGTTCCAGGAACCCTCTCCTGTCCCCTCCCCCAGAGGCTCCCCCAGAGGTGGCTGGGGGTGTGTGATGTCACACGGTAAAGTCAGGCGATCACCTAGCCCCCTTGGCCACTTGCCAGCACAAGGGGTGGACACCACCGGGAAACAGAAACACCCAGACCAATTACAGCACTTAAGGTCTGAGGGTATAAAACTTAATGATGGGAGGTGCAGGACCAAGGGGAACCTGGAGAAGGAAGAGGCGACGACTGACTGTACAAGCCGTCTGAGCACTTCCCCTGGTGTCTCAAGGTCCCAGCCTGTCCTGAGTGGGGCTCTCACCTCAGGACCCTGAGTGAGGACACACCTGGGATTGGGGTTCAGCCCAGGAGCAGGGCCTGGGGGCGGGCGCAGACCACGGCTCGGCTCAGCTACCTCAGCTCAGCCCAGGATCACCTTCCCTGTCCCCAGGAAACTCATGGTACTGAGCCTGGATCTCCATGGACCTGCAGTCCCTGGCAGCCCCCGGGCCTGGCCCACAGGCCACCTGGATGGAACAGCCCTGATGTTGCCAGTGTCGGGGACCCCTGGGGGCCACACCGCTCCCTCAGCCCTCCAGCGAGGCCCAATAAGGAGGAGCCGGGGCTGCAGGGCCCAGCGTTGTGCCTGTCAGCAGTAGCGGGAGACCCAGATGTGCCCCTCAGGGCCCACCCCGCGTCGCTGCCATCAAAGACTCATGACCAAGGACATCCCAGCGTGGGAATGAGTGACACGTGGACACGCTCTGGCCCCTCCACTGACGCCCACCAGGCACCTCCGGGCACCCAGGCCATCAGCCAGCTGCAGGCGGCACCAAGGGCTCTCCCAGGCGCAGCTTTTGGGACAGAAAGTGGATGGTCCCGCTCCATGCCCACAGAGAGATCAGCAGAGGCCAGAGCCATCTTCTCACTGAACCCGTCTTCCAGAACATTCCTCTCAGCCCTTCCAAGAATGGGAGAGCGGGCAGGGGTAGGGACTGGCTGTGAGTCACACCAAAGAGCTTGATGAACAGGCAGAGCCGAGCCTCGGCCACCGCCCTGGGGCAGGGACCTCCTTAGTGACAGGAGCCACTTCACTGGCTCTCCATGGCTGAGCTCGGAGCAGCAGCACTGCTAACCAGTGAAAGTGACCTAGCACCAACCACCAGGGAGCAGCCGCCTCGTTCAGGAGTCCCAGGTGAGCGCTAGCCCCCACGGATGCCCAGCCAAAGACCGTACTCCCCGGCTCGGGTGGGCTTTCTGCGCACTCAACCCCTGTTTGTTGATTGACTGAATGAGGGATCCAGGGATGAGGAGCATGAATGGATCCTGCTCGCCAGCCCCCAGATCCAGCACTCCCTTCTCGGTAGTGACGTGTTGTCCGTCACCGGGGGTGTGCCCAAGGCTGCACGGCCTCACCCCTGCTGGCTCCAGTTTCCCGCAAGGTGGCCCGAGTATTCCCAGTCAAGACAGCCCGGGTCAGCTGGTTGAGAGGCAGGTGTAGAGTACCGGATAGAAGCCAGCCTTGGCTATTCATCCACTTCCTTCTTCCTCCTCCTTTGTCAACTGGCCTTGCCATCAACCGCTGTGGAAAATCCACCTGCTGCTGGGTCCACAGATTCTCCGTGGGACAGTCCGGCCGCCCGCCAGCGCCAGCAGGTAAGGCTTCCGCGGCACAGGTGTCACATCTTTTCTCAGCTTTTCTCTCCATCCCCGTCCCGATGGCCAGCCCAGAGCCGTCGGGGCTCAGGCAGCCAGGGCAGGCGGCTCCGCAGGTGCCAGTGGGTCCCAGGTGGGATAGGGAATGGAAGGTTCTGGTGGCTGTGCCTCAAGCCCCCGGGGCCGGATGAAGCCCCCATTCCCTCTGCCCCCCACGGTTGCTTCTCCAAGAGCTTCTGATGGGGGAGGGTGTTCCATTGCATCTGTACCCTGAAGGCTGTTGGAGCAGTGGTATTTTTGCCGGCTGGTTTTTGCTGAGATCGAAAAAAGAAAGAGAAAGCTGTGGGGTTTACCTTGACCAAATTTTCCTGTCCCCTCCACACTTTGCCCCATGATAAGTTTCAGCGATAAGGTCTCATTATGTCCTGGAAGGTACAACGATCAGCCTGGACTCACCTGAACCCTACCATATGGCCATTAATATTTGGAGACGTTGGCCCCAGGCAACCAACCAGGGAGCCAAACGGGGCAAGAAGAGAGTGGGCACTGCCCCCTCGGGACCGCCTCCCTGCTCGCCCAACGTGGGGCTCCCTGGGGAAGTTGCGCTGTGGACATCTGGCTGGGCACGTCACTGTCCCATCCCAGAAAGTCACCCAGCAGGTGCAGCAAGCGGCAGACCAGCCCCGAGTCGGCTGCTCAAGGAATGCCAGGCCCACCGTCCCAGGGCGCCCAGCTTCCGCCCGCCATGGCTGCCAGAGCTTCACATGCCATTCTTGAAGGGCAAGGAGGACTCCAACCCTCGGTGACAATAGTTGTTTTTTTTTAAGTTTATTTTATTTTTATTGGAAAGGCAGACATGCAGAGAGGAGGAGAGACAGAGAGGATCTTCTGTCCATTGATTCACTTCCCAAGTGGCCACAACAGCCGGAGCTGAGCCGATTCAAAGCTTGGAGCCTCTTCCGGGTCTCCCACGCGGGTGCAGAGTCCCAAGGCTTTGGGCCGTCTTCCACTGCTTTCCCAGGCCACAAGCAGGGAGCTGATGGGAATCAGGGCTGCCAGGATTAGAACCGGTGCTCATATGTGATCCCAGGCATGCAAGGTGAGGACTTTAGCTGCTAGGCTACTGCGCTGGGCCTGGAGCTGGGGCATTATCAGGGAGCTGGATGGGAAGCAGAGCAGCTGGGATTCAAACCCACGTACTATGTTACAGGATTTCGGCCTTGCAAACGGTGGTTTAACCCACTGCACCCCAACGCCAGACTAGGTTTAGGTTTTGAAGGAAATACATACTGGGTTTTTTTTTTCCAATCACTTAGGGAATTTTTTTATGGGATGGTCTAGCATGGAGATGTTGTTTAAAACCCCCACATCCCGCGTCCAAAGTGCCGAGTTCCCCGTTCCCGGGAAGGTGACGTGAGGCTCCTGGCTCCTGGCATGCATGGGGGGAGACAGCCAGCAAAGGCAAGCCATCTAAGGCTCTCCCACTCTTCCCATACACAAACCCCGTCGCCTACAGTCTGGAAAAAATCAATACAAAAGACAATGGCTCGTTTAATCTCATTGGAATATTTTATTTCTATCTTGGATGTCCAGAGGGGTTAGTTCAGTGTGCAGTCAGCAGCGAAAAGCTCCCGCGCGACTCGGGCTGGGCAAGCTGGGGGGAAGGCGCCAGTGTGCGGCTGCGGGTTCCCACCAAAACAATGGAGTCGTGTCTAATGGAAAGGAGGAACCCATTGTTTTCCATTTTTAAAACTATGTACTTACTTATTTTATAGGAGACAGAGGGCGGTCAGAGGGAGGTACCTCCTGCCCTCTGCGCAGTCTCCAGATGCCCCCGGGGGACATGAACTCAATCTAAGCCTGGCACACGGGTGTAGACGCCAAAGACCCAGCCCCTGCCTCCCAGGGTGCACACGTGCAGGGAGCTGGAATCGGATGTGGTGTAGACGCAGCGGGCATAATCCTTTGGCCCAACACCTGCCCCAGACCTAGTGAGAGAAGGTGTCATCACAGTTCAGTCACCGTAAACTTGGCCCGTGTTTCAGGACATGTGTTTGGTAAGGGCTCAGAAGCCCGCGGGCGCTGCTGGCAGACAAACACACTGAACTGGGGACAAGTGTTTGGTGGTGACAACAGGGGAACGCAGGGCCTGGGTGAGAGCCCCGGCCCCGCCTCCAACCCCAGCTCCCCCCTGCTCCTGCGCACCCCGGGGGAGACGCTGGGGTCCCTGCTAGCTACGGGGTGGGGGGGAGATTGTTCTTGGGAACTGAGGAGTGAACTTACTAGCAGGTGGATTCTCTCACTAAGAGGGGCTGGGGTGGTTGGGGTCTGGGTCCGTCACCTCAGTTTCCCCTTCTGGCAGGCTGGAGGAACACAGCCGGGCAGCCCTTCGCCAGGGAGCTGAGGCCAGCCGTGGGGTTAGCAGGAGCTGGACCAGAGGGACACTGGCCCGGCCAGGGCTCAGGGCACGCTGCCCCCTAGTGGCCGGGGTCTGTAGTGCCCCCCACCAGGTGCTATCTGAGAGAGACCCTCCTAGCTGCCCACCCCTACTGGCTGGTGTCTGCCATGCACCTCTGGGACATGCCCTAGCATCTTCTGGAAGCTTCTCTTTGTCCCATTCCCCAGACGGCTCCAGCCTTTCTCTGGCTTTGCACCGGGGATGGGGGGGTCCAATCTCCCTCCTGCCCATCCCACCTCTCCCCCAGCTTTCGTCCCCTGTGAGGGGGGAGGTGGCAGGGCATGTCTTGGTGCTGCCATGGGGCCAGGGGGAGCCAGTCCTCACTCATCAAGTCACTGAGTCCCAGCTGGCAGGCCTGAGCCTCCTGCGCTGGCCAGGCACTCACCCATATTCTCTCTCTCTTTCTCCCGCCCACCTCCAGCATCTCTGGCCACGGCGCCCACTCCTACGCCGGGAGAACTCTTCTGTGACCTTCAAAGCCCCTCCTGGGCAGGCGTGTCCCTCACAGGCCATCTCTTGGCTCCCGCCCGTCTTCCCAGGCCGGGCCGCTCTAGGGTCTCCCGGGTACAGAAGTCTTGTTGCCCAGGAGCCAGGAAGCCTTCAACCTCTGCCGTCCCTACTGCTGGACGGCCAGTCGCTTGGCCTTGGGACGAGGCATCCTGCAGGTGGCTTCCAGGCCCTCGTGTGTGTCCAGCTGGGGCCGCACTGACCCATGGAGCCGCTCGGCAGGCCCCAGCTACAGCGTCTCTGGTGCCGGCACCTCCCGGGGCTGCTGCTGCTGCAGCTGTGTCTGGCTGTGTGTTTGTTCTCCTACATGCGTGTGGTCCGTGAGAGCCCCAGCACGTTCACGGCACTGGATCCAGACACCATCTCCCCCAATGCCTCCAGCCGCCGGCCCCTGGTGGTCCTGCTATGGAGCTGGCCTTTCAACCGACCTGTGAAACTGGTCCGCTGCTCGACCCTGCGGCCCAGTGCAGATGACTGCGAACTGACCGCTAACCGTAGTGTGTACCAGCGGGCGGATGCCGTCATTGTACATCACCGGGAGGTTAGCGCGCAGCCCCAAAGGCAGCTTCCGCCGTCCCCGCGGCCAGCCGGACAGCGCTGGGTCTGGTTCAGCCTCGAGTCCCCCAGCAACTGCAGGCACCTACAGGCCCTGGACGGCTACTTTAACTTGACCATGTCCTACCGCAGCGACTCGGACATCTTCACACCCTACGGCTGGCTCGAACCCTGGCCGGATGCCCCCACCGCTGCAGAGCAGGTCAACCTGTCAGCCAAGACGGAGCTGGTGGCCTGGGCGGTGTCCAACTGGCAGCCAAAGTCAGCCAGGGTGAAATACTACCAGGAACTTCGCGCCCACCTCCCCGTGCATGTGTTTGGCGCTGGCCACCAGTCACTGCCCCAGGCCTCCATGATGGAGACCCTGAGCCGCTACAAGTTCTATCTGGCCTTCGAGAACTCCCAGCATCCTGACTACATCACCGAGAAACTGTGGAAGAATGCACTGCTGGCCGGGGCCGTGCCCGTGGTGCTGGGCCCCAGCCGGAGCAGCTACGAACGCTTCCTGCCACCCGACGCCTTCATCCACGTTGATGACTTCGGCAGCCCCAAGGAGCTGGCCCAGCACCTGCAGGCCCTGGACCGGGACCCTGCCCGCTACCTGAGCTACTTCCGCTGGCGGGAGATGCTGAGGCCTGGCCTGGGGAGCTGGGCCCTGTACTTCTGCAAGGCCTGCTGGCACCTGCAGCAAGAAACCAGATACCAGGCGGTGCCCAGTATTGCCGCCTGGTTCACTTGAGGGGCCCTGGGGTTTGGGGACTTGGGAGCGGGCCGCCCCACAGCGGGCTAGGCGTGTGCAGGGGGTGGTCTGATTTGCCTGGGACTCTGCCCCTGGGTCCAGCCTGGCCAGCAGCCTCTGCTGGAAAATACTAGAAGGTCAACTGACCGCAATCCAGTTCTTAACCCCCCACGGTGCTTCTGGCACCCAGGGCTTGTCACAGATGAGTGGCAGCGAGGGATGGAGCGGGAGAGGCAGGGAAGCCCCCCCCCACACCTCACAAGTCAGTGTCCAGTGGCAATGAAGACCCCAGACCAACAGGATCAAGTCCATCGTGTCTGCAGCACTGTGGGTGTGGCCTATTCGGAAACCAGCAGTGTCTCCTTCACCTGTGTGTGTGTGTGTGTGTGTGTGCACGCACACGGGCGCGCATGCACTCAGGGGGTAGGGGGTCCCCAGGACACGCATGGCTGTGACGGCCAGGCCATGGCTGGTACCCCGCCCCACTCAGGACCCCTCTCGGGTGCAGCTGCAACCCTTTCATAGAACGCGGGGCAGTTGTATCTATGTCATGCAGTTGGTGGGCTGGCTGGTGCCCTGAGGTTGGGAGACCCTAGGGGGGACACGCAGGGGCAGCACAGGGGGCCACAAAGCCCAGCACCCCATTCCCAGCTGTGTGTCCCGGACTGGGCTGCTTCCCTGACCTAGAACGGGGCAACTGGGGCCCGCACACACAGCAGCACGTTGGGCCTCTGCAGCGCCTGCCGCGGGCGGGGGGCTGAGTCAGCTTCCTGGACTAGGAACACACACACACACACACACACACACACACACAACCTCCCTTTAGGGGCGGCAGGGGCCCCAGCCAGGCATGGCCACGCCGACCACCCACTCACGGGCTGCAGCCTGGCACTGCTCCTGGAACCCCCACCCCACCCCACCCCACCCCGTGGAAGTCCTGCCTGTCAGCTGCCTTGCAATGTGTCCAGCTGCAGCCCAGGATGGGGAGTGGAGAGCCAGTGGGGCTGAAGCTGGGACAGTGGTCCCAGAGGGGAAGACCATGCCCTGCGGACACCCTTTTGAGGAGTGGGACGGTGCACTGGACGTAAGGGGTGCAGCTCTCCTCCCATCCCCAGGCCCGGGCACCTGCCGCGCCCACCCCCACCCCAGCCCCACCCCCCCTGCAGCCTAGGGCCTGCCCAGCATCAAGGTGACACGGCGGGCAAATCTAAACATTGCACGGCAGAGCTTGCCCGGGGCCTCGTCATAAATCCCCTCCCTCGCAGGCCGCGGCCAAGGGCTTTTATGGACCCAGGCCCCCGGGGACTCCTCTCCGCACCCCCCTGGGCAGGCGCCGGCTCCGGAGCTGTCCCCGCCGGGGCCTGGGCGGGCGGGGGGAGAGGGTATTTTTAGCCTCGAAAAGGAGAACACACGGCTTGGTTTTCACCCTGGTGGTGGAGGCTGACCGCGTGCCCCCCAACACCCCCACCAGCGGCTCCGGGGTGGGGGGCCACGCAGGCAGGGGGACAGGACCCGGCCGACTGCCACCCCTGCACCCCGTCCTTCTCCCGTGCGCCCCCACGAAGAGGGCCACGTCTGTTCCTCCCTCCCCGTCGACCCCGGGGACCCCGAGGACCCCGAGGGACGAGGGACGACACCCTGATGTGTCCCCATCCCACTCTGCGAGTGACTGACGCACGAAGCCCGCCTTCCCGCGCTTTTATTTCTCTCAAGGCAGTTCACGCGAGAGTTCCGCCCAGGGCTGTGGGTGGGTAAGAAGAAGAGGGAGGAGGAGTCGGAGGAGGCCACGCACGCGCAGTCCGTCGTCGAAGGGTCGGGGCGGAAGCTGGTGCCGCCGCCGCCGCCGCCGCCGTCGCCGTCGGGGGGCCCCCCCCGCCACGTGAGGTAGGGTCACACGCAGGCGCACTCGCGCGCCGACAGCTCGCGCACCGTGTGGTAGCGGCTGTGCACGTCCAGGAAGGACACTTCGTCCTCGTAGGCCGTCGGGCGGCAGCAGGGCTGCGCGCGCACCCGCTCGCGCCGCACGCGCCGCCGTTGGCGCAGGCGCCGCAGGCCCAGGTCGTAGACGCGCGTGGCGGCCTCGCAGGCGCCTGCGCAGTAGCGGAACAGCACCGTCTCGTCCGACGTATAGCCCAGGCCCAGCTCGCTCACGCGCACCTCGAGTTCGCGCAGGCCGCACGGCCGGGTACGCGCACGTGCGCGCCGCCGCCGAGGCCCTGTCCGACGGCGAGGACCCGGAGCTCGGCCCGCCCAGGGGGTCAGCTCCACGGCGTCCGGCGCGCCCTGCAGCAAGGCCCGGTCTGCGGGGGAAGAGAGAGTCAGTCAGAACGGTGAGGGGACTCAGCGGGGTAGCCAGGCCCGTCGGTGCGCCCCAGGCCCCTCTCCACGGCACCAGACCCGCCAGGCCCGTCAGTGCGCGCCCCAGGGCCCTCTCCATGGCACCATGCCTGTCGGTGCGCGCCCCAGGCCCCTCTCCATGGTAACAAGCTCACCAAGCCCGTCGGTGCGCGCCCCAGGGCCCTCCATGTGTGCCCAGACCCCTCTCCATGGCACCAAGCTCACCATGCCTGTTGGTGCGTGCCCCAGGGCCCTCTCCATGGTAACAAGCTCACCATGCACATCGGTGTGCGCCCATGCCCCTCTCCATGACATCAAGCTCACCATGCCCACCATGCCCGTCAGTGTGTGCCCCAGGCCCCTCACAGTGGAACCAAGCTCACCATGCCCGTCGGTGCACGCCCCAGGCCCCTCACAGTGGAACCAAGCTCACCATGCCCGTCGGTGCACCCCCCAGGTCCCGCACAGTGGAACCAAGCTCACCATGCCTGTCAGTGTGCACCCCAGACCCCTAGCTTTGGAACCAACCCCATCAGAGTGCGCCCCAGGCCCCTCCCTGCAGAACCAAGCTCCTCCGTGTGTGCTCCAGGCCCCTCACTGTGGAACCAAGCCCGCCATGCCCGTCGGTGCGCACCCCAGGCCCCTCACCATGGAACCAAGTCACTCTGTGCGCACCCCAGGACCCTCTCTGTGACAACCAAGCTCACCAAGGCCATCAGTGCGCACCCCAAGTGGGTGGGCTCACAAGCCAGACACCCCCAGGCTGAGGGGGGACCTGGCTGTGCTTCCACACACACACCCCGAGTTCTCAGTGTCTCCCACGCAGCCCCCCACTGTTCCCCATCCTAACTGACAGAGTGGACCATGGGGTGTCGGGATTGTCTCTTGTTGGCATGAAGGGTGACATGCAGGGTGGGGGGCCCAGGGAACACTGGGGGGGACCCTGGCCATCCCTCAGATGTAATTTTTCTCAGTGTAGCTCCTATGCCATCGAGGACTGCCCCCCCCCGCCTCTCCTCTGGCCAGCCCACCCACCTTGGGATGCCCCCCACCCAACAATGGCCTGCCTTCCCACTCCCAGCCCAGGCACAGCTGGCTGGCTGGGGTGGTGAGGTCACATGGAGGTGTCCCTCCAGGCCACACACGCACACACACACACACACACACGCACACTCCTCTCCTGGCAGGTCTGCCCCTGCCTCCTGGGGCCCCCCTCCTCCACACTGTCATAGGAAGTGCTTGGGGTGGGGGGTAAGGGGAAGGAAGTGGAGCTGGCGCCCGGGGGCACCCTTGTCCACTGTGAGGACAAGAAAAGGGAATTGTGTGTGAGCCGGCGGGGCAGGCCTGGACGTGCGTGGGCATCCCACGTGTGCGCGTGCGGTTTCACCCCCCTCCCTGCCTCATCCTGCAAGACCTCTACCAGGCTGGATGGGTAGCTGGGCCAAGGCTGCACCTCCTTAGGGAGGGGGCATTTCCACAAACTGGCCTCTCTCCCCCTCAGTCTCTCATGGGCCCCCGGGGGGCCTTTCCGTCCACCACCTCCGCTGTGCTGTGGGGGCCGCCCGGGCCCGGTGCCCAGTGCCTAATCTCCCTCCATGCGGCCCCTTGGGGACTGCAGCCTAATTCCTTGTGACAGCCGTGCCTGGGGGAGACCCCAGTTCCCACAGCCACCCCCTACCTCAACCCCCAAGGCTGTACCTTCTCTCCACCCCCATTCCGTTCCAAAAAACGCCCTGCGAAGGGACAGGGGAGGGAGGGGCGTAGAGCTTACACTGAGCCAGGCGGGCAATCCGGGCGTCCAGGTTGCGAGGCGGGCGGCGCAGCGGGGCCAGCGCAGGCGTGAGGCCGTCCCGGCACATCCAGATCGTTAGCATTGAGCTGCAGAACACCCAGGCCACGGCTGCCGCCTTCCAGCGCTGCATGCTGGGCCTGTGGGCACGGCAGGGCATCAGCGTGTGCCCACCCACCCTCCCCTCCATCACCCCAGCCCTGGCCCGCTGCTGGGAGCTCAAGAGGCACGTGGGGGAAATGGGTACCCCCTGGTGTGTCAGGGCCAAGGCAGCCGCCTCACCTGGGGGGCCCAGAGGAACCAAGGACACGGGGTACTGCCCGTGCTAAAGCAGCAGGCTGGGGCAGGACGGCGGCAGGGAAGGCTGCTGCCCAGGGGCCAGAGGGAAGAGGGACAGCAGCGGCTGGGGCCATTCCCAGCAGGTGGCACTGTGGGACCAGGGCCGGTCGGGAAGCCCCGGGGCTGCACCCACGGGTGTCCCTGAGTGACTTCCCGCCCGTCTGGGCTCACGTCCTCAGATACACTGATGCCCTGCCCACCTCCCACATCCCCAGGCCAACGGCGGTTCCCACCGCACCCGCTCCCCACCCCAGGCCATGAGGATCTCTGGGGCCACGGGCGCATGGCGCACACAGTGGGTGTTCACCCCAGCCGAGCCGGGCGGGGGGGGGGGGGGACACCCGCCGCCCCAGCCCGTTTACATTCCCCGCCTGGCCGCCTGGTGTGGTGTCGGCCCTCGGAGCCTGGCGGCCGGCCCGGTGTAAACATTTACACGCGGAGCTGGGAAGCCTGGGCGCGCGCGCTGTGCCGCCGGGGCTGGGCCCTGCGGGGTCGCCGGGTACCCCCATGCGCGCACCTCCCGGCGCGCGGAGCGAGCGCTCAGCTTGCAATGCAGCCGCAGCCAAACGGGTGCGTCCTCCTTTGCACACCAGCTGTCTGCGGGTGCCGGGAGCTGGAGCTGCCTGTCTCCCCACGCATGGCCCGCGGACTGCAGAAACAACACCCCAGGCAGCCACAGGAGGCATTTATTAAACGCCTCTGGTTACCAGGCCAGTCCCAGCCCGCAGGCTGGACACTTGTTTGGACAAAGTTAGGGGAGACTGAAAACATGAACAAGGACTTGCTCAGGGGCCCCGAAGCCACAGGAGACCCTGGGAAGGGGGAGCTAGAATTCTTTTAAATATTTTTTTTCTATTCGGTTTATTTATCTGCAAGGTGGGGAGCTCTCCCACCTGTGGCCTGCAGCTCCATCCAGGCCTGCCATGAGTGACTGGGCCTGGAACCCCGGACACTCCAACGTGGGGTGCAGGGGTCTTCTGGTCGCTGTGCTAAAAAACGCACTCCCTACCCCACCCCTGCACCGACGGCCCTTAGTGCTGTGGGCGTCCACCGGGAGGAGGGGGTACGCAGGAGCAAAGTCCCAGCCAGCCCAGGGGCACAGGGGCATCTGGTGAGAACCAAGCCAGTTCACCAGGGCCTAGGAGGTTTGCAGTGCATGCGTGCACAGTGAAGGCAAAAACGGCGTTGGGGGTGGGGCGGACCGGGCTGGGATGTGTAAAGCCCTGGAGCAGGACAGTGTCCACAGCATTTGATGGCAGAGCAGCAGGGAGACCCCTGGGGCTGGAGCAGGGAGGGATGGGAGGAGGGGTGGTGGGCAGGAGCTTCAGGGCCTGTGCAGTCAGCTTTGCCCCGCCCCCCGCAACCGGAGTCATTTGCAACCCCCCACTTCGCACACCCAGCTCCGAAGGAACCCAGGCAAGCTCACAGGGGTCCCCAGGAGCAGGACACACCCACAGCCCCATCTTATGGGTGGAAAGACTGAGGCCCGGAACCAGGAGCCAGACCTCCCTAGTTCAGCACCTGACTTGTGGAGGGGGCGTGCCTCGGTTTCCCCGTGAAGACAGAGGTAGCCGCAGGTTCGGGCTGGCCATCTCTGCAGGGGGCTGAGTGTGTGACAGAGTCCCCAGTGGCCTTTGACACTGCAGGAGGACCCCCCTCCCCAGCTCCAGTGGGGGTGGCAGGAAAGCAGGGGAGGGGGGTGTGGGCCCCCTCTCGGCAGGTGCCATTGATAAGGCAGCGCTAACAATGAGCTTTCTGTATGGGGGCCACCCGACTGGTTTGTCTCTGCACAAACCGCCTGACCGGGACCAACCGGGAGGGGCGACGTGGGGGTGGCGGAGGGCCCGGGCACCCGAACTGTACGGTCACGTGTGCAGGGGGCACGCCCCCGGGCACTCTCATGCCATCTGATTCACGACTCGGGCACTGCCACACACGTGTCCACCCAACAAGAGCCCCCCTCACGCCCCTGGCCCGCCGCCATGCCCACAGACCAGGGCATTTGCAGGCAGAAGGAAGGCACAGCCTGCGGACGCTCAGCCTGGCGGGGGCAGCTCAGGGACACCCCTAGCCCCCCGCCTGCCACCTGCTTCTTCCAGCCACGGGCACACACACAGGTGCACGGCTGCCCCAGCCCCGCAGGTGGGGCCGCTGGCGGCAGGAAGCTGCATAGGCCCAGCCTGCCCAGGGTAACAAAGAGGACGCTGCCTGGCCCAGGACCGCTCCTGCCGACGGCGCGGGTGCCACCCACACTTCTCGGACACAGAGAGCCTGGTTCTGTCTTCCAGGAATTAAGACAACTCCTACACATGCTGCGACGCCCCATCTCTCAAGCCCCTCCACGAGGGAGCCCTCCAGGGACAGCAGGGGCTCAGCTAGTGGGCGGGGGGGGGGTCCTCCTCTTCACCCCTGCAACTCAGGGTTCCATCGCTGTGGGGCAGCAGGGGTGGCCTAGGTGTGAGGGGTATTGTCAGTGGAGACCTGGGGGCGGGGAGGGGCTGCACCTCTCTCTGTCGGCCTATTTCTCAGTGTGTGCAAGTGAAACAGCAGAGGGCACCCTCTCTTCCCTCGGGTTCTGGGTTCCCCACGTTGCCTCGGTGGGAAGGGGTTGGCTCCCACCAATGGGGAAACTGAGGCCCCACAAGGGGTGGGAGTTGTCCCCACCGGAGGTCAGACTCAGTGTCCCCGTGAATCAAGCAGCCAAGTGCACAGCCCACAGGAAGGCCACACTCCCTTCCCCCCACCCCACCAGGGCCCTGGGGCCAGCCCCGCCCATGGAGGGGTGGGGTAGGGCGGCTTGGGCGCCGCGACACACATCTGGGGCAAACCAGGAACATGTGGCAGCCACAGCTGTTCCCAGGCTGGGGCTGGGGGCCGGCCTGGGGGTCGCTCTGTGCGGGCCAGGGCTGTGGAACAAAGCTCAGTACTGCCCGCCCGCCCGCTAGACCTGTTGTTGGCTGGGGAGGAGGGACAGCTGGGACAGCGCTGCTCGCCAAGGGGAGCACGGCTGGGAGGCCCATGGTACCTGTGTCGCACAGTCCCAGCAGGCACCCGGGCCAAGCCACCCCCGTGTCGTGTGGAGGACATTCAGGGGCTGGGGTAGACACGCAGGCGAAAAGGAAAAGCTCCCGGCCACCCCCAAAGATCCACTGTCAATACCACCCTCTTCCACATTCGGGTCTGTTTAAAAATGATTTGGCTTAATTATTTAAAAGGCAGCCCGGCCGCTGGCTCCCTCCCCAAACACCTGCTTCAGCCAGGGCCCGGCCAGGCGAACTCCAGGAGCCCGGAGCTCCATCGGCTCTCCCAGGCACTCGAGCCATCGCCTGCTACTCCCCAGGGTACACATTAGCGGGTTAGCTATAGTGGAGGCATGGAGGAGCCGGGATTCGAACTGGGTACTCCACCTCATGTGCCACTCCCTTAGTCACGTTCCTTCCAGCCATCCCGGCTGTACTAGGTGCTTTCCTGGTATCGTCCCCTCCCAGTGTCCCTGTGGAAGGTGCCGCCCCATCACTTCTGTCTCCCATGCAAGAAAACAGGCTCAGAGACCTCGAGTGTGTTGCCGGAGGGCACACAGCAACCGGGGGCTGAGCTAGTGGGGGAGGGTTCTGACTCCACATCTACTCCCTGGGAGCCCCGGAAGGGAGAGAGAGACAGTGGGGTGACACCCAGCCAGAAACCCCATGTGCCGGTCGGGGTTCTGGGTTCTGTCCCCAGCACGTACCTGCCGAGTACCCGGCTGTGTGCCGAGAGGGAGAGGGGGTCGGCAGGGAACTCAGGGGCCAGTGACCTCTTGGCGGTGGAGTGGGGAGAGGAGGCAGATATTAAGGGGACGAAACAAACAGGGCCATTCCACTGTTGGCAGTGCAAGCACCACAAAGCCGCGGTGATCAGCTGGCACGCCAGAGGGCTTCGCCGAGCAGGAGGAGCAGGAAGATGGCATGTGGCAGGTGAGATCTGGGAAATTTGGGGCAGGGGTGGGGCTAAGGCGCCTGGAGACCAGCAAGTCTGTGGAGCACACGTGTGCCGGCATGTGTGTGTTCGTATGTATAGGTACATGTGCGTGCCCCTGGGTGGCCGGGCTGCCGGAGTCTCGGACCCGCTGCCATGGTGGCTGTACTCATTGCACAAAATCCTCACCTCGGCCGCACCAGGCGAGTCTGGCTGACCGAGCTGGCCCCAGGGCTGGCCACGCAGGTGTCTGGGGCGGGGGGTGGGGTAGGGGGGAGATGACAGGATCAACCTAATGAGGCCTGGCACGGCTGAGCTGCTGGCACAGGGCCCGGATGGCAGGCGGCTCGAGAAAGACGAGCAGAGCTTCTCCGACGGCAGCCGGGAGGGCATGGCAGGAAGCCGGCCGGGAGGCGTGGGCTGGGGCCGCGCACACAGCCCAGAGTCCGGCCACCCTCGCGCCCCCCTACCGTGGCTCCCTGAGTCACCTCTGCTAGCCCCCTGGAGTCAGGTCCCCTGGCATGTTATGCAACGCAGGCCACGTGAGGCGTCCCCTGGGTGGGCCCCGGCCCTGCTGCGGCAGGCACCAGCTCTTGTCCAACCGCCCGCGTCTTTGCCACCCAGGGTCTGGCACACACGCACACAACTGGGTTCCAGAGGTCCTCGCTGGGCAGATCAAGACCTCCCCAACAACATCCCCTCCGGGGCCAGGACGCCCCCCTGGCCTGCACCTGCCGGGGTGCTGAGGGAAGGCCCTCAGGGACCCTCAGCAAGAACAGCCCAGCCACAGATGCGTTCAAGCTTCCAGCCCTGGCCTCCCAGGACACCCCATTCCTCATGTGCCCCAGCCCAGGCTCCCCCTGCCAGCCTTCTAGAACAGCCTGTCCCCACTCACCAGGGGCCGTTGATGGTGGCAGCAACCCCCAGCTGTGCCATCTCCTGCAACCGGGAACCAGAAAACTCCTATTCATCCCTCCCAGCCCCAGTGCCTGGGGCCTCTCCTTCATGCTCCTCCCACCCCCAGGGCTCCTCTCCCTGGTACCTGTCCTCCTGTTGCCACAAACCTTTGGGGGCACTGGGACTGTGCCCCATGTGGGGATCCCCAGATACCACAGCGGCAGGGGGACTGTTTGATTTTCTTTCCGCAACACCCCCACTACCAAGCAGCTCTTGGAGGTGGGGCTACTTGGGCCACCCGGAAGGAAGCTGGGAGAGGGGGTGTCGCAAGGATCCCCGCCCACCCGCCCTCATGCTCACTGGGGCAGCTCAGCCCCCTGAGGCATTGGCACACAAAGGGTGTCCGGCAAGTTTCTCGCAGGGAGCCAGTGGGACAGGCAGGGTCCTTCAGCCTTACAGGTGGCCCCCGCCTCACCCCCCAGAACAGGCTGCTGCGCCCCGGCACCCCAAGACGGGGGGGGGGGGCGTGTTGCACCAATACTTCCCTGACCGCTGGGCACAAAGTCAGTCCCACCCCCAGTCAAGGTCGCCTTTGCTAAAAGGAAAAAAAAAAAATTAAGCAAAGCAGGGGAGACGGGCACAGTGTGGCCCCCTCCCAGGCCAGTCTTGGCTCTTCGGGGATCCCTCCACCTCCCCAGAGGGGTTCACGCCCTCTTGTGGCTGAGCGGGCCGCCCCAGTAGCCGAGAGGGCCCGGCCCTTACCGGAGGACACGGTGTCCCCGGCGGCGGCGGCGCGCAGGGCAGGCGGCCGGAGCGCGCCGCTGACAGATGTTTACTTGGGAGAGCCGCTGGGCCGCGACGGCAGCCCCCGGCCGGGGTCCGCGGGGTCGGGGTCCGCCTCTGCCCCGCGCACACAGCAGACGCCGAGGCCCAACGGGGTGGGGTGGGGTGGGGGGGAGTCCCGCTCTCGCCTTCCTTGGAGGCTGCGGGGACGGGGGTGGGGTGCCGGCGGGCCCCCCGCTTCCAGCCCGCCCGGGAAGCGCACGTGGGGGGTCCGGCGCGGCAGAGGCGCGCCCGTCCCGTCGGGCAGGGACACCCCGGGGCTGGCAGAGGCGCCCGGGATGGGCCTCCGCGCACCGTGGACCTGTCTCCGCACCCCCGCACCTCCCCTCCGCTGCGACCCCACCCGCCTTCGCCCGCCTGCTCCGGATCAGAAGCAGCAGCTGGAGCTACTGGTCCTCCGGGAGTCTGGCGCCTCCGCCTAGCCCCCCCGTTGGTTGGTCCGCAGGGCTGGTCGTGCGCTCTCGCCGGTCCCCTGCGCACCCCCAGCTCCCCCACCCCCCTGTCCCTGGCTTACCTGCTCCGGGCGCGGGGCTACCCGTTAGTGGCGGCCGCGCCGGCCCCAGCCCCTGCCCCTGCCGCCGCGACCGCCATCCGGGCCGCCAGGGCCCGCGGCGCCCGAGGGGAGCCCCGGCCGGAGGAGGCGGCCGCGGGGGGTGCGCGGCCCGGGCCGGCCCATGGGGGCACCCCCCCTCCGCCCGGGTTCGCTCAGCCGCGGGCTGCGGCCATCCCGGGCCCGGCGTTGGGGGGGCTGGGGCTGGGGCTCGGGGTGCCCTGGACGGCCGGCGGCTCCGGGGACGCAGGGGCGCACGGACGGCACGCGGGCGGCCTGGGCGGGCGGACGGCGCGGGGCTCCCCGGGACGGCGGCGCGCGGGGCCGGGGAGATCGGAGCGGCTCTCCACGGCGCGCGCTCTCCCGCCGCGGACGGCTCGGCCCGGCGCGGGGCCGGGGGCGGGGCTGGGGCGGCGCCGAGGGCGGAGCGCGGCTTACCCGGGCCCCGGCGCCGCCCCCGGCCCACGGTCCTGGCCGTGGGGCGCTGGAGGAGCGCAGGTGGCAGAGGCGGGGGAGTCACGGCACCGGCCCGCTCCCCAAAACGGCTATCTCTCTCGCTCCTGTCACCACCACTTCCACCACGGCCCCGGGGACCCCGACGGCGTCTTGTAGGAAAAGGCTGGGACCCCAGGTCGCCGCCGCCAGTAAGGTCCGATCCTGCTCCGCCGACACCCCCACCCCACTGAGGATCTGGAATTACTGCCAGACACCCCCTGTTCGCCTCCCCGGGGAACGAAGCGCCAAAGGCTACCCTCACCGTGAATGTCCTTGCGGGGAACCCTCAGGTCGATGCTTCCCAGGATGGCTTGTCTCTCACTTCGGGGACCCCCGACGACGACGCCGGCATCTCACCCATAAAGCCGAAACCCCAAGACATCCCACGTCTCCTTCTGGCTACCCTCGGGGCGCGCACTCAGACGCCAGCCTCTTCTGCCCCCACCCCATATCCTGTCCCACGTCTTCCGCAAACCTCCAGATCCCTCCCGCCACCCCCGGCCCTCTAGGAACCTGAAACCCAGAACTCCGCCCCCGCCATTTCGCGGTACCCTAAAATAACGGCGACTCCCTTTGTCCGCGGCGCCCCCATCACAAGTCGCTCGGCCCCCCAAATCTGGTCTAGGAGCCCTGCGGGGGACCTCTTTCCCCGCTCCAGGCTCCCACGTGCGCCCCCTTCTGTGTCCCAAGACCCACCGCGCCCTACGTTATCCGCGCCCCCCCAAACACACACACACACACACCTGCCCCAGCGTTCAACCCGCCCCCAACCCTTCCCTGCCGGACGGCTCCGCGTTCCCACGGCGCCCTCTGGCGACTCCAGCGGCCGCGGGACGGGAACTGGCCCCGTCCCTCCACCCTGCTCCGGCTCCCGGGAACCACCCAGCCGCTTGCGGCCCCACGCACGCAGGCTCCTGCTGGAGGGGCCGGGACTGCCGGAGTTCTTGGGGATCCCCCTTCACCCCGCCACCTGCGCAGCACACACATCTGATGAAGCCACCAGGGGAGGTGCGGGCCTGCCCGTCCTGCGGGGGCTGTGCAGTGTAATCGCCGCAGACAGGGTGTGCGCCACACGGTGCACCCCGCTCGCGGGGTGCGCGCGGGACCCCGGGATGCAGCAGGAATGGGGGACCCAGCTCAGGATGCGAGGGGACCTGTGCCCTGTGTGGGCAGGGAGTTGTTCCACTCCTCCCGCTGCCTCAGTTTACCTGCCTACCAGGGGGATGTCATGACGGGCTGGCCTCGACGGGCAGGGCCATCCCCACTGTTCACTTTCCAGTTGCCGCACACACCTGCCACCCTCGCATCAGCCCGGAGGGCCGGGTGTGCACACCTGGCAGCTGCTTATTAAGGGACTTTTCAGGGGCACCTCCTGCCCGCACACGCGCGCACACGCACATGCACACCGGGTGTGTACCTTGTAGCTGGGCACTCAGGGGCTTTGACCCCGTGTGCGTGCCACACACACACATGCACACCGGGTGTGTACCTTGTAGCTGGGCACTCAGGGGCTTTGCTGGGACATTTACCCCCTGCACACACACACACATCACCACCACACACACTAGTTGTGCACCTCATAGCTGGATGTTCAGGGACACCTGCAGCCTGCACACACGCGTGCGCACACACACACAGCAGGCATGCACCTCATAGCTGGAGGCTCGGGGCTTTGCTGGAACACCGGCCCCGTGTGCACACGCATGCACACATACACCAGGTAAATGCCTTGTAGCCAGACACTCAGGGGCTTTGGCCTCGTGTGCGCACACATACACCAGGTAAGCGCCTTGTAGCCACTCAGGGGCTTGACCCCATGTGCGTGCGGCGCTCACACACACACACACACACACACACACACTGCGCCTGCCTGGAGGCCCAGCCCAGCCGTCTGCCCACCCCCACCCCAGCTCACAGCAGTTAAGCTGTCGCCAGCTGCCTGTCAGTGGCCCTGCTCGCCCCACACCCCCTTCTCCCCCTCCCTGCCCTGAAGGGGAGCAGAGGGGTTGCAGACGCGTGGCGGGGAGTGGGGGAGGGTGGCGGCCGGCACACGCGCGCACACACACACGCACATGTGCCTACCATGTGGACGCTGGGAAACCGGTCGCCCTGGCAACGGGGACTTGACTGATTAGGTCAGGGCGGGGCTAGAAAGGGGCGGGACTAGAGGTAGAAGGGGGTGGGGAACGCAGGAGCCACGCCCTCCTGAGCCACATTTGGGGAGACCCCTACACGTTGGGGGGAGAGGGGAGATATGGAGACATTGTCCTACTCAACAGGGTCAGCCTCATTCTGTCGCCTGGTCACCCACAGCCCCGGTCACCAGCCCAGCGCTGTGGCAGGTGCACCGTGTCCTGACTCATGCCCTGTGCTGAGCGGGTGCACACACAGCCACACCCGTCCCTGCAGTGGGGGACCTGGGCGGGAACTCCAGGGGTGCCAGGCTGGGCTGCTGCGAGGGTCTGCTCGTGCTGCCAGGAACACGGCTACTTCCAGTGCGTTCCTTTTTGGTTTTCAAGACTTATTCTTATTGGAAAGGCAGATTCGCAGAGGAGAGACAGAGAGGAAGATCTTCCCTCTGCTGGTTCATTCCCCAAGTGGCTGCAAAGGCCAGAGCTGAGCCGATCCGAAGTCAGGAGCCAGGAGCCAGGAGCCTCCTC
This sequence comes from Ochotona princeps, assembly GCF_030435755.1. Classification (NCBI taxonomy): domain Eukaryota; kingdom Metazoa; phylum Chordata; class Mammalia; order Lagomorpha; family Ochotonidae; genus Ochotona; species Ochotona princeps. The sequence goes on along the minus strand of NW_026700487.1, from coordinate 2,997 downwards.
CGGGTCTCCCACACGGGTGCAGGGTCCCAAGGTTTTGGGCCGTCCTTGACTGCTTTCCCAGGCCACAGGCAGGGAGCTGGATGGGAAGCGGGGCTGCCGAGATTCAAACCGGTTCCGTATGGAATCCCAGCACATGCAAGGTGCGGATTCAGCCACTAAGCAATGGCGCCAGACCGTGAAATGCTGTTTTTTTTTTTTTTTAATTTTAATCATTGTGTGATTTTTTTCAAGATTTATTTATTTTTATTCTTGCAAAAAAGATATACAGAGAGGAGGAGAGACAGAGAGAAAAATCTTCCGTCCGATGATTCACTCCCTAAGTGACCGCAATGGCCGGAGCTGAGCTGATCTGATGCCAGGAGCCAGGAACTTTTTTCCGGGTCTCCCAGGCGCATGCAGGGTCCCAAGGCTTTGGGCTGTCCTCCACTGCTTTTCCAGGCCACAAGCAGGGAGCTGGATGGGAAGCAGGGCCTCCGGGATTAGAACCAGCGCCCATATGGGATCCCAGCCAGTGCATTCAAGGCGAGGACTTTAGCTGCTACGCCATCGTGCTGGGCCCAAAATGCTCTGTTTTTAAAGCATTTTAAAAATATCACCCCACACAGAAGTAGGGTACCAGCTGGGAAGGGTGCGGCAGGCAGCCCTGGGCTCAGTGGATTTGGCTGGTGGGTGCCCATGCATCCAGGAGAGGCCAGGCCCTGGCTCCCGCCTGAGCTCCTACTGCGTTCCCTGGGCATTACTTATGGGCGCCCAGGGCTTCCTCACCTGCCACCCCCTGCCAGCTGGCTCCCTGCTCGCCTGACATTGGGGAACCCTGGCCTAGGGGCCCAGAGAGGCCTGGGCTGGTCCCCAGGTCACACAGCAAGGAGGGGGCAGGCAGGGCTCTGGGACTGGACGGCTCCACAGTGCTCTGCCCTGTCCCCCAGGGCTGGACCCCTGCCCGTTCCCCCTCCCTCCCCCATGCTGCCCCTGGTTGGGGAGCACGCTGTCCGAACATTGTTAACCCAGGCGGAGGTTCCAGGACGCCGGGCGGCTGACATACCAAGCACTTGGCCCGTGCAAAAGTTTCCATTTTAGCGCCAGGGGTCGGCCCGGGTCCAGCGGGCCTGGGGCTGTACCCTGGGACCTCCCGGATGGGGTCCATGGTGTGGGAGGGGAGGTTGCAGTGGAGATGGCCGGATGCCCACAATGTCCCCCTGTCCCTGACCCGGCGGGGTGCTTTGCCTAAGTGGCTCCCTTGCAATGCTCTCTACAACTGGAGCCTGGGGGGCTCCCCGGCCTCGGAACACGAAACACCGTGGCCTGGATTCTCCCTCTCGCCCCACGCCAGGAGCAGGAGGAGGCTACCTTGGCTCAGCCCGAGGGTCCAGACCAGGACGCGGGGCCCCCAAGCAGCCGTGGGCGGCGGGAAGGAGGTCCAGGCGAGGATGGTAAAAACAGCTCCCCTGGCTCCCCCAGGGGGTCGTTGACAGCTACGGGTCACAGGTCAAGGGCAGGCAAGGTGGGAAAGCCATCAGACGCTGGCGGGGGCGGCCCAGGGGGCCGTGGGGGCACCCCCACAGGGTCACCATTTGGAGGGGCGCGCACGCACATGTCCACAGGCACGCCCACACAACCACCACACACACACACACACACACACACACACGCCACGCACATGCAGCCATGCATGGCCACGCAGGCAGGCACGCACGCTCCCGCCCTGTGTCCTTGGCCCCAGCCACCTTAATCTTAGTCCTGAAGCCGGGAGATAAGGGGCAGCTGCTGCCGCGCGCCCCAGATAAAGCAGCAACAGCCGCCGCCTGCCTGCTGCAAATCCCGGCCGGCAGCAGTGGGCACGCAGCCCGGGCTGCACCCGGCCGGACCCCACCCGGGGAGAGAAATGGGGCAGCGGGGGACAGAACCGGGGTGACGGGCCGAGTCCCCACCTGCTCCAGGGTGGTCCTGCGGCCGGCTCCTCCCTGCTTCCTGCCTCAGGGTGACGGGCCTGGTCCAGGGAACTGGGGAGCCCCAGCACCCCTAGGGGGACCCCAGTACCCGACGGGGCGGCTCCCCAGCACCCCTAGAGGGACTCCAGTAACTGAGGGGGCTCCCCAGCACCCCTGGGGGACCCCAGTACCCGACGGGGCGGCTCCTGAAGGGCTGGTGGGGTCCTGCTCGGATCCCCAGCAAGCGCAGGGCCTGGGAGAGCCGAGGGGGTCTGGAGGGCGAGGAAGAGGAGGTTGCACTGGGGGTGTGGGAGGACCTGGGGACGGGGTGGGGTTGTGCTGTGTGGGGTGCAACGCCGGGTCTCCATCGGGGAGCCTTCCTGGGCTGCCCCGCACGGGGGTCGGGCTCCTCAGAGCGGTCAGGGGTGGGAACCTAGGGGAGCTGGCCAGGTCTCGGGGTCCCCATTCCTAGAAGTGGGTCAGCCCCTCCAGGACCCGACCTTCCCAGAGTGGCCCGCCCACGGCTCCCCAAGTGTGTGGCGGGCCTGGGATTCGAACCCTGGACAGCAGGCCAGGGTCTGTGGAGGGAGGCCGGCACGCCTGCCCCCCAGCTCCCGCGCCCCAGTGCTCACCCCCAGTCTCCCCCAGTCAGCCCCATTTCTGCTGCACCCAACTCAGGGGCGCCTCCCTCCCCACCCTGCCAGCCTGCTGGCGACTTCCCTCTAGCCCAACGGGAGCTCTTTATGGATCGGATTCCCCAGCCCTGAAAGCAGCGGAAAATTCCCCCAACCCTCCCCGTCCCGATCTCGTAAAAATAAATAAATAAAAATTTTAAAAAATGAAAAACCAGGACAAGGTAACAGACACAGCTGCAGACACGGAAAGCGACGTTCAGGCCGTCGCTCGAGCTTTTATAGCGCCAAGCCCCGCCCCCGAGCTGACCACGCCCCCAGGCTGCCCAGCCCCGTAGCGTATCCTGGCATGCGCACTCGCGCCGTCGGCCGCTCATCGCGGACTGGCAGGGGAGAAGGGCATGGAGAGCCCCGCCCCGACACGCACTCACGCACAG
>NW_026700486.1:0-44604 GCF_030435755.1 Ochotona princeps | reverse complement strand
TGTCATGGATGAACGCTAACGCGTTAACGTTGGTTACTCGACCCCCTTCTCCAGTCTCACGCACACTTCTCACATCCTCCCTCCGTCCGTGCGTACTTGTCCATGAAAGTCATCCGCCTAGAGTGAGAACTTTCCGAGGGTCCACACCGTCTGCCACCATATATCGTCGGTGGAGCCCCGCTGCCACTCACTGTCTCCTGAACAAGCATTCAAAACTGGAATCTCTCCTAGGAGAAAGCCAGAGCTCCGCACAGACAGTTTCACCAATGTGTATTCTCACCACAGGCAATCACCGCACCCAGCGACTCAATTTCGCTGCCATCAAAATCCGTCTCTACTCCTCCATCGTACTCAGTAGTACGAGTAGCCTCCAAGTCCACCTCCGTACATGGTACCAGAATTCTGAGTTTGGCAGTTGTGTCCGGACGTGTGTAATGTAGTGGACCTAACGCACGAGCATACGCGCCCCTACGCATGTGTCTAAAAGGGGGGACCACGTACAAGCTGATATAGAGTTCAACTGACAAGAAGCACACTCCTCATATCAGCAGCACACGCGCCCCTGGGAGCATCGAGGGCATCGGCTGCAGCGAGACACCCTGATAAATTTCGTTGGTAAACTGCATCATGAGAAGAACAGTACCCTAACCTGACGTTCCACACTGGAGAGTGTTTGTGGCGTAACGTGCACAGCATTGACCTCTTCGGAGCTGAGCGGATGGAGGTACGCACGTCGTACGGCTCTTCAGCTTTTTCACTTGGCCCGCGCAAACCAGGTGATAAAAGTGTAGGCCGGTCGGCTGTCCACTGGCGAGACGCGCCCCGTCACTCACGATATTCTTGCAGGTGTTCGTGGGAAACTGTCGAACTGTCACGGTCACGATAAAGTGGCGCCTAGCGCCGGTGTACAGTCAGCTTCTCCACATACAGCATCCACGTGCGTAATGCTGCCTCCTTTCCTACGCCCGTTTTGAGGAATTGTAGTCTTCAAGGCACTTGCACAGTAGCATGCCACCCGGAATAACAAGTGTAAGATGCACACAATGCTACATCCGCTTAAACTCGGCCCTCTCGAAGCTGAACTAAGATCTTTCGCCCATTTGTTGTCAGCCGCGTACCTGGGCTTCTCTCTTCAGTAGATGCTTGAATCAATAAATGCTCCTAGCATCCACGCCTCAAGGCCTCAAGGCGTGGTACCAAATGCTGGATGGTTTTCGGATCGCCGCGCGCTTTGTAGGTGGCGCCCAAGGGGTTCACAAAAACTCGTCACAGCAGTTGAAGATACTAGTGGGGCTCATTCCTCCATGGCGCCTACTCGCAGGCCTAGTGTTGTGGCACGTCAGCGGCAGAGGTGCGTGGACTCTTGCTAATCACAGGAGTAGACCTACATCGACAAATGATTTCAGGAAAGCACCTTGTGCCGTCCAGATTAGCAAGCACCATGTCTGCCACACTGTGGTCGCTCACTCGTTCCTGCATAGAATGTTGGCACGGAGAACAGATGTATTTCAAAGCTGCTTCTGATGCCGTAGAAAAGTCCCAGGGTAGCGTCGGTCATCTCAGGCACCTTGGGCGCCCAGCATTCTGCATGCACGTCTTAATAAATCCCAACCTTCTTTGGTCATCCCAGGAAACAATATCAATCGCCCAATAAATATAGCTATGCATTCAATCTGGCAGCAGCTGCAATGCGTCCTGCCTTTTGTATTGATGTGCACCATGACACAAGAATAGCCGCTCCCTTTGACTTCCTGCTTTGGACTTCTTCATTTGCCGTTTGCTAGCATGTGATATATTACCTTGAATACGTACTGAAGGGACAGGCGCTATCCTAAACTCCGAACGTACAGTACGGCTCTACCACAGAGACAATCACAATAGGAGGACTAGTTGCAGACATTCTTCAGCTCTCTGCTTGTTGACAAGCGAGATACCTTTCCAGAAAGACATCGGCGTCGCGCGTCGTGTACAGCACTGCCACCTCCTGAACTGTCATTTGCCAGTAATACGAGATACGAGCACTGTAGGCTTTTCTGCCGTTGAGGGAAACATTCCTGTAGGAAGCTAGGGCTCTATGTTGGCCTGGTCTCCGCAAACTATACGCCGGTTTACATGACAGCAGGTGTCACTGTTGCTTAGACAAGCCACCATGGTCTCACATTCACTGTAGTCGATCCCCTGTAGACAGCAGTACTGCATCTAATCCTGCCATCGTACCCCGCATGCCGTTGGCGACAGGTGGCCCGCTGTGTACCGTCGCGATCGGCACGCCGGATACCCGTTCAATCGTGACAGGCTCGTGGGCGCGGCACCAAAATTAGCCCTCCCTTTCTTGTGCGCAGCACGTCACGCAGCAGCTGATTGCAGAAACCATTCGCTCTGCCTGCCGGAGTGCTAGAGACCCGGGTAAGCTGCGTTATCCCTCACGCGGCGCCCGCGACGGCTGTTTGTGCATCGGGCAGCCGTAGCAGTGCCCCCTAGACAAGTATGCCTTGTTCATTCCTGACAATTCTGCGCTGACATTACCGCCACGCATGCCAACTTCTCACGGACATGGGGTCCAGGAAATTCTAGACCTCACACTAGATTTCAGATAAGAGTGAGATGCAGCTCCTCGCCTGTCCTCGGTCATATCTCCTCCAGACGCAACACAATGTCACTCACTTTCTCCTGTACGGAGACTCAGCAACGCCCTGCCTCATAGGAAGGCTGCATGTGCAGCATCAAATGATCCGAAAGTGTCGTTTATCAGCACAGCCTTCCCACTGGGCGCAGCACTGCAACTGCCCTCCCCATTGGAGTCCCCAACGTCTCGTGATCTTTCCAGACAGCGACAGACCACGCGGTCTTCAGCACTGAGTGCATGTCCATACAGGCATGTTCGGCTATTTCAGCTAGTCCGCCCTTCTGAGACGACGCCTGCCGCCACGCATGATACTCGCGTCTGTCTGCGCCGGCGTACTGTCCACTTCCCGCTTTGTCTGAGGCGAATAAACTTGCGACCGTAAATGTATGTTTCCATAGAGGAAACCACTGTTGTGATTGCACCGGAGGCAAATGCTGTCCTAACCTCTGCAGAATACTGCACAAGAATTCGCTTCCGGAATCCGTTCTTCCTTTTGCTCCTAGACAACAATCCCGCGCGATCCTAACAATCCATTTCCCTGTCATTCACTGCTGTGGCATTTCTGGAGACACCCTGTTTAGCCAAATCGTGTTATATTGCGCAAGCTGAACAAACGCAGACGCTTCTTGTTCGTTCTCCGATAAGCGAGCTACAGGGAGTCCCCTCACGAGCTGCTCTGACCTCCGCCCCCTGGCCTCGAGAACGTACAATGACAGTGTGCAGAGGCTACCTGGAGTGTCCGCCAGGTCCTCACGACCACAGTCAACGAGCGCCCGACAAGTGCCGCCGCCTCCTCCCTACATCCGAACACGGCCTCCTCAACCTCACTACCACTCGCCTACGCATCATGGGAATGCAGCATGCGTCTGCTGAGGAACTGGCGCTACCTGCTTGTCAGTCCTCACTCGTAAGCAAGAATGCACTGGATGAAGGCCTGAAATTTTTCACTGGATCCCTTCGCGCACCCCGTGATCGCAGCGTAAGCGCACATCTGGCTGTAGCGGATGCCTGAGGCCCGAGGTGCCAGAAGCCTGGAATGCCTGCAGAACTCTGCCCGTCGCCAAGGCGGCGATTGATGATACATCCAACAATCAGAAAGGTACGCGACGGAGCTCTTAGAGGCCGCACGACCCGTCCTCGTCCTCTCAAACCCCAGTGTTCTCTAACGCTCCTCCTTGAGGGCGGACATTCCTCAGGTCATGAAGCAGAACTGGCTTTGGTGAGTCACTGAGAGACCTACCTGCCCCCATATTCAATCAAACGGTTTTATTCCGTGCAGTTTCACAGTCAATCAGCAAACTGTGCCCCTTGTATCGGCACGCGCGACACCTTTGCCACAAGCCTACATTTACCACGCACACATATTCAACAGTGTATCTTATAAAAGCCTCCTAGTTGCTCGGATGCGTACTTTCTCCGCCTTCAGGATTGCGCGGCGTTCGCTGGTGCCACGCGGTGTAGGACCACACATCGTGTTTTTCTGGCGCTTTGAGCTGGTGCAGCCAGATATGTGGCGTTCATGTAGTGCGTCCTGCCTTCTAGTTAATTTGCCACCCTAAAGCGCTCCAGCTAATAGAAGGAGCATTTTTTTACTGAAATTTCATCTTTCGTTATTCTTAAGAACATTATTCTTAAGCGCGGGAGCCATAACGAATGCATGGCGCACTCATACTGTACTGGGACCCGCCGCGAAGAAAAGCAGGTCGCGGCTGAGGGCTATTGTGCTTCGGCGCCGCACGACAGCCATCATCTGTCGACAACGTGTTCACCGCACAAATACATTTTGTTTGGACTATGTGCACGATGGACGTTATTGGGCCTTTTCTGATTTGATGCAGGTCGATTCAGTGAAGGCTGATTCTGATCTATGCTGTCAGCCAAGGGCATGCAACATCGTTTAATAGCTGTAGATCACCAGTGCGTGGTCTGTCGACCTGGCATTCAGGGTCATGCAGTACAGGGGCCGTTGAAACTCTCCACGCTGCCTGAAGCTACCGCAGCATCTTGCATCGCCTCGTTAGCCCCACGCGCATTCGCAAAAATCCAACCCCGGGTACTCCCGCCTGTGTTGTCCAAGCACCAGTGCTACTTTTGAAAGCCTCATGTGCGCCTGGGACCGCAGTTCTGCCCACAATGCAGCGTTGTTTTCCGCGCAGCATCTGGTCTTATCGCACGCGCACGGTATTGTCCAATAAGATTCCTATTGAGTGCTGAGGCCACCACCAATTCGGCCGTCCCTGGTTCCGGAGGCTTAAATATCCGTTGGATTCCATGGATGCGGCGAGATATGATACACCGCTCGCCACTGAAGGCACGACTCTATTTTGCTGAGCAGCGTACTTTTAGCCAGGCCTATCGGCATCCATCGGTATCGAACCTCACCCAGAATTATCTCTCACACACAGAGCCGCAGCTTGAGAAAGATGAATCTACAGCTCGTTAACAGGACAGATTTGGCAGTACTCCCTCGGTGTATAGGCGGGGCAAAGATTCCATATGTACAGCCAGTCTCAAACGTAATGGACAATTCCGTCTTCTTCTGGGCGGCAGAAAACCACAGGCCAACCTTTTACGAACGTATAGCCTCTAGATATAGCTAGGAAGCCCTCCGCATCCGAGCGGCAAGCTGCACAGAAGTCGCTTGTAAAACTACAAGCCAAATGGCTCTAATGTTTCCTCCTAAGCAGCAAGTGTCCACTTTGACACACTTCGGTCTCCTCCCGCTAACAGCACGCCATAGATTCAGAGCACCCGGAGCACCCCCGGCTATCTATCAAGTGGTCCCAGCGGCAGAATTTGCATGCGTCTGCCCAGTTTGATCTGAGATCGACGCGTGAAGAACTTTTGGCACCTACGCAACACGCACCAGCCTGACAGTAACCTAAGCACCTCCGACCCTGCGCAGCTGGTGGTCCTTGTGGGGGCCAGCCGTCTAACACATGCTTTTAGGCACGCGCCAAAGTTCAGCTCCACAGGTGTTGCCCCCAAGCATATCGCGAATGAGGAGGGCTCCGCCATCCTCTTACTGAATCGTCCTGTAGTGGGCTTCTACTCTCGTATATCGTTCTTTGCACGTGAGCGGCCCCCCCCAGAGGGGCGTGTCCACATCTATGGCCTCCATGCGCACCTCGGCGTACCGCGAAAGCGGCAAGGCGGCAACAGCTGATAAATCCGGCGGCCATGGAAACAGGCAGTTAGTGATAGAAATCTCCCAGTCCTACCAGCCACCAGTACGCACAAGGGGCTTATACTTCACTGGATCGAGCACAAGTGTCATCGCGTAAAGCAAACATAAAAATTGCCTGAATGCTTCACTATGGTGCTGCTTCGCCAGTTCAGTCTGCAAAATTCATTGCCAACACTGTATCAGACTTCTCAAACAAAACTGGCCGCGCGGAAAAGACGGGTCGAGACAGCCCTCTGGCTACACCACTAAGTATCACCGAGGAGTTGGTTTGGCATCAGCAGCACTTCTTTGCTACGAAACTGGAGTTCAGGTGCACCTCTCACGCCACGTGAACTCCGTTCGACATCTTAGGCGCAGAGTTTCGTAATTTTGAGCGCTTTGTAGCCTCAAACTGAAATCATGGCTTCTGGCTGTGTTTAGGCCGCTCACAAAAATCCACGGGTCGGTTCAAACATCAAACATGTCCGCGCCCCACCGTGTGCTTACAGGCATGTTCAAGCAGTATCCGGGAGGCACGACTAGCAATACACGATGTAAGGTGGCTGCTTCGAACGGTCAGCACCGGTGCGCTTGCCTGAGATAAGAATTGTTCCGGCCCCTTGCGCGGTGGAACGCGTTGCAGGCTCTGCCAGTCTGTCACTCCAACGGTTCTTTGCGATATGCTCTGCCGCCAGACGACCGCCTCCATAATGCATCGGAGAACAAGACACACATTCTTAGGCCCTCCGATTCCTCCCCTGACTGCATAGAATACAGACTCGCAGCGGTCTTACCCTTTCAAATGCTCTCACATGCTTACTGCAGGACACATCTTACAGGGGAGCACTGGAAGAGTCATGTGTCAGCCCCTAGGTGCTCACAAAAAAACACTGCGAATGCTCTATTTCGCTTTACCTGTGAATGGCACGGCATACCGTCGATACATCGCCCTCAACGTAGTGTTGACCGCGATGCAGGACACGCCGTCAGACCTGTCCACCCACCTCTACGTGATTATGGTTCACGTGCGTGGATGCACCGTCTTTGAGATTTGACTCTCCAGAGGTCGCTGCGAAATTCGTTATGCACTGAATCGGTGACAGCAGCCTATCTGCAGTCTGTCGTCCAAGGTCTGCAATGGACACGAAACAGAGCTACACAAACGCAGTAAAGGAGGTAGTGCTACGAAAATGAAATTCTTTCTTGGTACGCGCACCGTCGCCTCGTCGCGAGGAGTCTGGTGACATAGCGTCATTTTAGGAATCCGGGAAGGGGGCCCAACAGCGCCAGTGCAGCTTCAGCGACAAATCCCATGCAGCGGGAGCTGATAGTCGCCTCGCGCGTAGACTTGGATCTTTTAATCACGAGTCTAGACGCTTTTAACAGCTTTCACCGTAGCCTTATTCCACCCTCTATGCCATCGTACCACCTTCTCAGCGCACCTCTATTCCCGGTCTAGTTCCTGTATAGAAGACGCCATGGTGATACACCCAGTGCAGTACGAGGTCCGCATGCGGGCTATCCCAGTATTATACTCCTGCGCCACTACAGGCACCCTACATCGCCATACTTTGAATCGTTGCTGCACATCCTCTGTCGTGATGCTTCGCGTCTCTAGGCCAGTCCCCTATTGTAGTTTTTCAGCGCGAGGATCTGGGAGATGTGCACGCGTGTGCCACTGGTACTCTAATGCTCATTATGTGCGAACAGCCACTCAAACTATAAGCTACGGCAAGCATGCGGGACAATCAGCATCAACCTCCACGTGCACACACACCTGCTCGCAAGCGTTATGACAAGCAGCACTTTCGCAAGCCACAGCACTTGGGTCCGGTCATTAACGACCCGCACGAGCGAAGTGAAAAACTGCTGCATTGTGATATACACATATATATGCGTAACTATTACCACGCAAGAATATCCGTGGCTGCCGCAACTCAGTGCGGCGCCAGTGTACGAGGAGCTTGTGCGCACTTTGCGCCCGGCCGACCACGCGTTACGCGCTGAACTCAGTATCAACCTGCCGGAGCATTAGGGACTAGCCACCTAGCTCACATAATCACCTCCGGCTATAGAGAAAACATTTCGAGTGGCCTCCTTACTTCCACAGACTGCGTACACATTTAGCGTCTCCTGCGCCTGCTTCAGCTGTGCGCAGTGGTATTTCGACCTCACGTCACACTGTCATCTGCATATGCTGAGTCATCGATATTTTTTAGTTGCCCAGGAGCTGCACCTATTCGGTTGACTACAGTGCCCATGGAGCTTTTCGTCATTTTGGGTGCCGTTCAGATGTTTCGGGGGTTCGAGGCTGTCCAGCGTGAACAGGATTTTGGTGCAGGTCGCGCAGCTCCGCACCCCGCCTCCCTGGAAGTCCTCGGTTTATTACTCGGCCGTCGAAATACTAAGCAAACCTCGTCTGCTTCGTTTGCGACTGACAGCCGCGTGCGCGCTCAATGAAGAAGAATGTCCATCTTTGGGTGCTGATCATGATTCTGCTGACATTTCTGATACCACATGGATCTCGCAGTATTCCTAGAACGCTGCTCCATACTTCCAGACTGTCAGTTAGCTTGTCAGTGCACACTATTGCCCATCACTCGCCCCGCCACGAAGGGTCGATAGCGCGACGCATTCAAGTTAGCTCGATTTTCATCACAGAAGCAAACTTTACAGTGTGCGAAAATGCCAGCGTAGTGATCTAGCGTGACAGGTGCTGGACCAAGAGCCGCGCTTCTTCTGCTAGCGAGACTGTACCTTGTGCAGGAGCCTGGTCGTCCGAGCACGGAGCCACCAGGGTTGCTCGCACACGTAATTCGCCCCGCTTATTGTAGGAAAATGCTTCCTCACTCGGAATGAGCTGGCCTCCGCGGATGCGGCCACGTGCATATGCAGGGTCCTCTCGAGGCGAACGAGCTCATAATGTTAAGCGCTTACGTTCAAACGAAACGCACCTCCGTGGTTACCGATCATCAAACACCACTCCCAAGAGATATTACAGAACAAAACGACGCCCAATGGGTCGTCTAATCTAAGCCGAAATCCACCCTGCCTTGCCGAATGGCTCCCGAAACTTGCGTGACGTACTGTGCTTTAAGATCCATAACATTACTCAAATCTCTGTGTAATACGCACGCCTTCCTCCTGCACCTGGAGACGTCTGCTTTTCGACGAAGTACAGTCCGCATAAAGTCAATCACAGAGCTGGGTCGTCATTCCGCAACGGCGCTCAACATCATCATTACACACAGTGCCGGCTACCAGGTGCTCACAATGTATGCTTCTTCTGCTCTTAACACGCTCCCTGCAACTCCGGAAGATGAAACGCTCCCATTGCAGTAGGATCCCAGAATTACTCTCCTTATAACGCAGGAAGGAAACATAGCACCTCGTCTGGCATATCTACGTCCGCCGGCCTGAGCAGAGTCCTAGCGCTTGCCAACCATGCGCGACCCGCCCCTTTGATAGTCAGTCTTCACAAAAGCGGGGATAAAGCACTGCTTCAATTAGACTGTGGCTCGGGTAGTCGTGGCCTGCATAATCGAAGAAGACGCACATACAGCTCGAGGGAGTTTTATGAAGATTTCCCCAAGCGTGCGATCTGGCCAACGGGGAAACGTAGACTTCCAAGTGTCGGTCTAGCCTGTGCAGCTCAGCACAAGCGAGAGTGGACAGATCAACTACAACGGTCAGCCGTGGGCGGTCTAGTTAAAATCCAGGCCTCGCGCTTCGTCGTCGCAACCTCTCGCAGGCTTAGTCGGCGCCTTCGTTTATACTATGGGGGGCAACACGTCGATGCCTGGAGCATGATCCCCATGGATCGCCGAGACGCTCCTACAACGGATCAGCCCATCACATTTATCGTCAGCATCCCACTACTGTTACTCACCTCCTTGTGTGCAGAACCGTGGCAGTAAAACTATTTCTCCTAAGTGAAGGCACCAGCCAGTACCCGAGGCGATTCCAGCCACCTAGTTTCTTGGCTATTTTCGGCACCCGAGGGAACAAAATTACCGCAGCATACTACGCGAACTTGGGCGAGAATGTCGGAATCCCTGCGCTTAATTGAAAGAACACTAGAGGTGGGCGCCAATGTGAAAGATCGGCTCATATGCATCTAGTTCTGCGAATCAGGTTAGACGGTGGGTATTTCACTATGGCTGCGGCCTTTCCACGAGTACATTCGCAATTCCTCGCATGCTTCCCACACCCATGTTCATTCCCCTTACTACAAGCGTGGATTTCGGGCTACCAAAGCCCACTCCCTCACAGAGAATACGCACCAGCACGAGTGAATGTGAAACATGACTTCATCACGCTCTATACGTACTGAAAAACGAGAGCCTGCGGAGATCTAGTGATCGCCTCCTTAGCTGCCAGAGCCGTACTTGTACGCGGTATTGGAATCGCCAGGGGATCTAGTTGTCTCTCTGCATGAAGGTGACAACATGTAACCCCAGAGCCTCGCACGAGCATAGCACAGATGTACAATCGTTCGAAAATGACTTCGCACGTCTGTTAACGTGCAACGCTAGGAAGCATCCAGCCGCTATGGGCTTATAGTAGTGATGAGTGATCATCTTGCATGCCCCTCACAGAGAAACAGCCTGAAGGCTGCTAGCTCCCTTTCGAAAAGGCCTGCCCCAGGCGCTCTGGAGCGCATCTCGATGCCCCACATGCCGCAAAAGCTGCTAATTCGCCCTTGGCACCTCTGGGTGTACCTCTGCCTTTTTGGGCTCCTGTCTGCTAACGTTCTTTTTGAGCGGCTTACGCAAAACGAGTGCCACATCAGCTCATATATGATTGTATAGCAGTGTACATCGTGTGACGAAATGCCTCTCTGCATTCCGTCAACACCGCGCACTGCCATGCGGAGGAGCGCAACTATAGTACTTGCGCGTAGGAGCACGTTATATTCCTAGTCACGCACATAGATCCTCGAGAGTCGTTCGCAGGCAGAATAGAAGTAACGTGCGCCTCGAGACTCGTCTAGGTCCTGTCGCTCCCTAGAAAATGGAAGATTCTGGACCAGCATGGAGACTTTTCTGGCTGACCTGAGGCCACCAGGTAGCAGGCGGCGGTGAGTCTACCTCTTCTGTGTAGCATAGAGTCTACAGCAGCAGAGGATTCTTCCGTCGGAATTGCTGTCGCCTCGGAGGCTGATCGAATGCTGTACCCTATTCTGGATAGCACGCATCCCATTTGAGGAAATGGTGCGAGTGTGGCGCAATACCTGCCAGCAACAAGACACCTCCCTATGTGAAACTCTAGACGAGTGGTTGTCCGCCTTTTTCCTTGTGATATAGTGCACGTCCAGCAAGACGCCTCGGTTGACTCAACCGCAATGCCTCCCATAGATGGCTGCTTCCCACAGAGATACCCTCACCTGATTCCAGGGCTTGCACGCCTACTCCGGTATCGTTCTATGAGGAGACAATTTAAGCACTAAACCTGGGGACAGGAGCAGCCTTTGGACGCAGCCTTAGAACACCTATCCCATTTGGTCAAATAAATGACAATCTAGGAATATTAATTCAGGCATTCAATTTGTGCCTGCTGGATGTCGTCGTACTTGTCTCAATACCCAACTATGAAAATCCCATGAGGCAGGCACCCTGCGTGACGACGCCCCGAGCCACGCAACCAGGGCTTCACTACGCGCCTGGCTGAGCTTTCGACGCCTCCTTGGCAGTCTGCGCAGACTCAGGAACTACCCACTGCACGGGATCATCATGCCGTCAACAGCTCGCAACCTCAGAAGCACCACTCACGAGCGGGCACACTATAATGCAACCGTAAGGTGCCGAACAACATCTTCTGCGCAGTCCCCGGAAAACCATCATTCTTTCTTTGACAAGTAACGACACAGCATTTTTCCTGTTCGCTTTATACATCCGCCCGCTTAGGGGGGATAAGGGCGCTTTGGGCTCTGCAAAACTCGTGCTCCTCACTATTCATCCCTCACTTCACGTGTGCCATACGCACGAGCTGAAGTATAGAACATCGTTGAGCTGCCACGGAATTGTACGTCGTCATTCTGATTGCTCAAAGAGCTGCAAGAAAGCAGCCTGTGCAGTAGGAGGGACCGAATTATGTTTTCAACTCACATCGAGCGAGCTGCCAGACAAAGAGTCCCAAGATTCAGCTTTGGCCCTACAGGAACAGGTGGTTCTGCGGCTCCAGAGACCCTGCACACTGTCTCACGCAGTGAAGGAAACAACAGCAGATACAACAGTGAATACCGGAGGCAGAGACTAAGATGAATCGAATCCACTGCGGCTCAGTAATGGCTTACAGCCACAGAGAGGTTCCTTTTCATGTCGGAAAGCTCCCGTTGCACGAACTCGCATATATTTCGTAACTCAACTGACGTCTAACTGCTCCGCCAACCCATTTTTTGGAAGAACGAGACACCGGGCTGACTTACGCGCTTTTGAAGTGAATGTTCTCAGCGCAAGTTGTCACGTGGATAGATCCGCGAAGGCGAGTCGTTTGCCCCCCTCAGAAAGACTCCATAAGGTTTGGCGTGGCACCTGCCGTCCTACATGGGCGCTAAGAACCGACCTGTGCGGCATGAGCTCCAGGACGTTCGATTATTTCGCTTCCGTCCCGAGTGGCATGGAGTATATCCAAGTAATCACGATGGGGCAGTTCTTTAGGCGCGCCGTGCCTTTTCTGCCCTGTACAACCCTTGATTGGAGTATATCCAAGTAATCACGATGGGGCAATTCTTTAGGCGCGCCGTGCCTTTTCTGCCCTGTACAACCCTTGATTTGCGGTCATCGGCGCCGATCTACCCGGATGCCAGTTCTGCAATGTCTTTCTTGGGTGGACGTTTGACCTGGATATTTAGCTTGAGGGACAGGTTTTGCAACTATGTGTACTTTGAGCCGTTTCCCTAACAAACAAATCCTTTCACTCTGTCTCATAATGCTGCAGCACCTTTCCATTTCCGAGGAGACCTACGTCAAACCATATCCAAGACGTTCTTTGAGACCAATTACTTATTCAGCGCACCACCACTACAACATACAAACCGTAACCTGTGCTGACTTGCGCAGAGGAAGCTCGAGACAAGAAGGAATTACTTACGCTGGTACGCTCAAGTCTGGTAAGTGCATACTCGGATCCCCATCCGGGTGGCGCTGGTCTTTGTATTGCAAAACACGCACTCTTGACCTGTTGGCTCTAGGGCTGGATTTACCGCTCACTCAGAAAGCTGCAATGTCACAGTGCCTGACTCACTCGACCGGACTTGCTTGAGTCACTACCTTGTCATGACCCCATCTGCACCGAGACTGGGAGCCTAGAAGCTGTGAGGACGAAGTGTGCGGAATGGGCACCCGGAATGCTTGTGCAGCGGAAGCATCGATAGTTTGTCGACCAGACAAAAAGTGGGTGCACACTTCCATAGGCGGGGGAAATGAATTGAGAGCTCTTGGGAGCCTGTTCACCTTATTTGAACCAACGACAGCGATGCTGTGGCACATAACTCCCGCGTGGCGCTAAATCACAGAAAGTGGAGAAAAGACACGAATGATAAAGTTTCGGCGGCGTATGAGGCCTTTTCGTCCTCGCAGGCACGTGTACGTCTCCCCTTTTGATAGCCACGTTAGGCGTGAAGTGAAGCCATGGTGCAGCGCTCCTTCAGGTATTTCGTCCACACTTCAAGTTCCCAACCAGCGTAAATGCAACCTG
The DNA here is from genome assembly GCF_030435755.1 of Ochotona princeps. NCBI lineage: Eukaryota > Metazoa > Chordata > Mammalia > Lagomorpha > Ochotonidae > Ochotona > Ochotona princeps. The sequence continues at coordinate 31,114 of NW_026700486.1, read as the reverse complement.
CAGCCTTGCTGTTCCATTGGTCGACACTCCTCGCAGTATACTCGTAAGCGCCAATAATGCGTGCAAGCGAATTTTTTACTGGGGAATACTTGCGACAACGCAGGGACGGGTGAGGAATGGAAAGACCAATGCTGCACCGGTAAAGCACACTATGCGTCTTACCGTTACCCTCCCATCACACAACTAGTTGATGCGTGTTCCGTGCCCATGCATGTGTGCAGCTGACAGCCCAGTATCTGCCCCTCGTGTGAACCACTTCGAAAAATCTTATCTGCGTCTGCTCATAAATTATCCATGGGTGCATAAGGATCTTGGAAGCACCGAAGAAGAAGGTTCATACTTTCACCCCAACTGCTGCAGACGGGATCGGCGCTGTGCCAGCTGAATTCAGTATGACTTCTTTGAAAAACACCCTACAATTCTTCGAGACATACTGTATTCTCGACTTTTTTGTGGCTGGCAGTGCAGAAGTGCAAATGCCTGACAAAAACGCCTTATATCGATCCGAGGTTGACAACCCAAACACTTCTACTTCCCCCGCACAATGTCCAAGGATACTAAAGCGTGCATCTATCCGCCGTCGCCTCGTCTCTCTGAAAGCGTGCTGGCTTGCAGTGGCACTCTACATTGCTCTGCAACTGCTCAGACCCATTGGCTGAAGGAGATGGGCATGCGATCTCCAGATGTCAGCAGGACACCTTGTAGCTTCTTACCCCAGTTCCCCGTCAGAGATATTCCGGTATTAAAGCACGTGTTCGAACCACCTCCCTTGCGACCCCTCGCTGTAGAGCCGATTGATTCAATGCACACGCTCAGGTTCCAAGACTCCTCTCTGCAGAGGTCGCCGCAAACTTGAGCACGTGCTACGGCTTTTGTGCAAAGGCAGCAACGTAGCTCAATTGAGCACTGCTCCTCTGGTGGACCTTACACGTGCTAAAGTGCTTCTGGTCACACAAGTCGTACAGCACGCGGTATCAGCTCCCCATTCCGAGCGTCACAAACGACGCACTCGCATGCGCCCCTGTCAGGCATTGGAGCACCTGCATTTGGAGGGAGGGAGGGTAAGACGAGCAGGCATTTTGCAGCTCCAGAGCCGGCCAGCGACGCGAACGGCACAACAACGCGCATCCTCTGATATTGCAGTAATGAAAAAAGTGCTAAAGGATCAATGTGCGTTACCTCCGTCGTTGCACACTCAGCTTTATTTGCAACGCCAGTGACTTACACCGACAGTAGGGACGAGGATCGTTATCCGAGATCGTCTAAGTTACCATGACTCACAATTCGCGGAGTAGACTCCGACGACAAATGCGCCTTACTCAAAATACGCCACTGTGCGGAAACCTGCCGTCAGGGGTTTTCCTACGTGAACTTCGAGATGCCTGTGCTTCGCATAATTCTCCCGCCGTAAACAATCTAACACCTCTTCATCCAGTGGCACTATGTGCCACGTCGCTTCTTGAACGAAGACCGGCGGAACTGATTATGACTGATCAGCTTCCAGCGCTGTGCTTAACGAACATGGTCCTAGGCATGGCGCGGGACGCCGTAGAACATCGTTCACTTCGAAAGGGCCGCAGCTTCGGTTGTCCATGATGCGTTCCAGCCGCTATCAGGACACATCTTCAATGCTCGAGCTCTAGGAAGACTTTATCGTAACGAAATGTTCTCATATGACGCAAGACTTTATCGTAACGAAATGTTCTCATATGACGCAAACTGAGGTGCATACGGCGAGACAACAGGCGTAGCGGCCGCCACGTGACTTCTTGGTGAGAAGCCGCATGGGCTCCGATGCAGGGCCGCAGCGGCTGCAGAAAGACTCGCGCATCTTGCTGATCACTACTGAAACGTTTGTGCTTCTGCAAGAGATGTGGCAAAGCTCCCCAGACGTTCTTTTGAGGGTCTCAGGGCAGCGATAGACCGCCGCGTATCTGCATCTGTGTCAGTAGCCGTCACCAAACACGAGAAAAGCCCCTGACCGTTGAACCTGCCCTAGGTCACGTCGGCGTTCCAAACCGCAGGTCAACATTTTTCGAAATGGTGCCCCTCATGGAGGCGGGAATCGATGAGAAATCGTGAATCCCTTGTCATCGCAACGGAGCTTGTGGAGCACCTCCTTGCAGTTCCAGTGAGCTTCTACCCTCGTACGTGAGCCGTAAGAACCCGAAATCTCCCATGAATCCACCAGGTTAAGAAGAGTATCTGCAATAGAGCTTGCATGGCCATTGAGGCAGAATCAACGTCTGCGCAATCATATGACCACTTACTCGCGCCTGGACAAAATCCGGCAGGAAGAACACACTTGTTCTAGGAGTGCAGCCAGCGCCCAAATCCGAGAACATGTTTCCTCATCACAATCACCTAGAGTGCTCCCCGTTGCTCTAGCGCCGCCTGCGGAGCTCCACTTTCCTTTTTCGTCCTATGCGCGGTTTGCACCCGCACTGTTCGCACCAGCTAATGCAGTGCGGTCCATATTGTGTACTGTTGTCCACCCTGACACGGACGTTTCCACATCCCGCACAACATCTTGGGGAAGAAGCGCATGTGTTCTCTGCTAAGAATGGAGTGCCTACGGCGACACCATTTACAGAGAAGATTAGCGCCACCCTCGTTGTCGGGGACAGTATTGCACCAAATCACGGTCACTATAACAGCAGGAGCAGCTACCGAGGCTTTTTTAAGCTGTTTACATGGTAATGTCTCCTGGCATACTGCATCTGAGATTTCCGAATCGCCCCTTGCACAGCAGCGTCCTTCTCTGGAAGCAACCCGCCCAGTGTGTACGACGTACCCCCCTCAAAACCTTCTCGCTCCTCGACAAAACCGCACCCACAAAAAGCATGGCTATTAGCTGTACGACTCTCCGCTAGCGCTGAATCTTTGTCAAATAATTGGAAAACCACGCAAGGACTGTCTGGCCACGGCACCAGATCCTAAATGTCGCCCCACTCGACCGCCCACAGGAAGCGATCTGATCCGCTAAAGAGCAGCACAGCATCTCCTATTGCCTACGTATCTCGGACGCCTTCGCCGAGATGTAAGTATCCGTGCCGTTTCAAAGCAGGCCCCCCCTACTTCTCACCCTACAGTTACAGGATTGTGTGACCGGATTGAGGTCTAGCGTTCCTCCCGTTGAATCCAGCTTCTCATGAAGGCCTGACCGCAATGTGCAGCCTAAGCTTCTCTCCAATAATAGCTCGGCCCGCGGGAGTGCCAAATGTCAGTGTGAAATTTCGTCCCCATCATATCGCGTAGGCGGCGATTTATTCAGACCGGAGGGCCGTGAACCCAGCTTCTCATGAAGGCCTGAACGCCTTGTGCAGCCTAAGCTTCTCCCCATTAACAGCTCAACCCGCGGGAGTGCCAAATGTCAGTGTGAAATTTCGTCCCCATCATATCGCGTAGGCGGCGATTTATTCAGACCGGAGGGCCGTGAACCCAGCTTCTCATGAAGGCTTGAACGCCTTGTGCAGCCTAAGCTTCTCCCCATTAACAGCTCAGCCCGCGGGAGTGCCAAATGTCAGTGTGAAATCTCGTCCCCATCATATCGCGTAGGCGGCGATTTATTCAGACCGGAGGGCCGTGGAGGCATTCAGCATACTGGTACAAGTCGGTCATTTCTGAGGATATCCTTCCCGCACCGAAGGTATATACTACCAGTGCTGAAGGGGATGAGTTTTTCGATCTTCCAGACATGGCACTACACTTGAACCTATGCTGAGGCACAGCTCATCTTGTGCCGTCGGCCAAGGAATCTGTGATTGCAGTAATATGCCACTCACCTCCTCCTGTACGAAATATTAGCAGCCCAGGACCCTGGAGCCAAAATTGCGGGCAACAGCTAAGAGACGGCATAGAAGTACCAATAATGCCCAGCGCTTCATGGGCCCGAATTCCGGTGCGCCCGTCTCAATCGGTTCTTCCAGACAGTCATCGATCCCGCCACTTCCCGATCTGTGCGCGCATGCAGGCGGGCTTGCTGAGGTCATTCAGGCCGTCATTTATTCTGTGGTGTTGTGCACCTCGACGCAATACCCGCCATTCGGGAGTGACGAACTCGCACGTTCTTGTACAGTCTCAGGCGAATAAATATATAACCCCAGGTTTGTTTGCATAGGCAGGAAACACCACAGTGTTGCCACGGGATACGGATCGTGCACCGCTGTCGGGAATACATGACAGGGCGGTCGCATCCGATACCCATTATTCTTCTCATCCGTAACAAAGACCGTACCACTGCCTGATGTTCGAGTTACCTTCATACCCCTAAAAAAACGTACGAAAGATCAGCCTCACTACACTGTTACTAGGCACGATGTATGGATTCTGACACTTCCGGCCGTATAGACGATGTTCCAGCTTCGAGAAGCGTGTACATGAGCTGTTCAAATCTCCGCTCACATCCCTGCAATCCAGGCGATACCATACTGGTAGAGGTGCTTGACTTTGTCTCCAGGTGATCAGAGTCACTGTAGACGAGCGCCTCTGAAAGCGGCTGGAATCTTTGCTATACTCCACAGCACAGCCTTCACCTCCTGCTGACTAATGCCTGCGCAACGTAAAAGCGCATCTTTCGCGTGCACCTGGACTTGCGCCGTGTGCGATCCGTCCATCAACCGCATGCGGGAGAGCACGCGCGGAGTTCTGTGGTGAGGCTATAGCCTAGTTCAGGTTGCGGTGATCTGTGAAGAGGTATACAGTCCTCGAGGCGTCACGGAGAAACGCGAAGACACATACGTACATCGCGTCACCTTCACGCGGCCCTCATCCTCCCTTCGATCATGCCCCCACGAATCCTTGAGTATCATCCGCTTAGAGAAGGGGCTTCAAGGGTCACTTGTACGCTTTTCATCCACACAGCCTACCACCATGTATAGTCGATGGAACACTGCCACCACTCACTTTCTGCGAAATAGACATTCAGCAGTGGACACCTCTCGGTTCGAAAGCCGAGTCTCCGCACGAACAGCCTCCACATTGTGGCGTGTCATTACAGGAAATCGCCGCCCCCTGCTGTAGAACTTCCCTGCCAACAAAGCTCCTCTCTCCTCTTCCATCGTACTGAGTAGTACGAGTATCCTCCACGTCCGCCGCCTGAGGTTCCACACTGGAGAGTGTTTGTGGCGTAACGTGCACAGCATTGACCTCTTCGGAGCTGAGCGGATGGAAGTAAACACGTCGTATGGCTCTTCAGGTTTTTCACTTGGCCAGCGCAAACCAAGTGGTAAAAGTGTAGGCGGGTCGGCTGCCCACTGGCGAGATGCGCCCCGTCACTCACGATATTCTTGCAGGTGTCCGTGGAAAACTGTCGAAATGTCACGGTCACGATAAAGTGACGCATAGCGCCAGTGGACAGCCAGCCTTTCCACATACAGCATCCACGTGCGTAATGCTGCCTTCCTTTTTACGCTCGTTTTGAGGACTCGTAGCCTTCAAGGCACCTGCACAGTAGCACGTCACCTGGAATAACAAGTGGTAAGTAAGATGCACACAATGCTACATCCGCTTCAACTCGGCCCTATCGAATCTGAACTAAGACTCTTTGTGCATTTGTTGTCTGCCACGTACCTGGACTTCTCTCTCTAGTGGATGCTAGAATCAACAAGTGCCCCTGGCATCCACGCCTCAAGGCGTCACGGCGAGGTGCCAAGCGCTGGATAGTCTGCGGCTCACCCTCCGCCCGGGAGGAGGCACGAAAACAAGTCACAGCAGGTGACGAAACTAGTAGGGCTAAATCCGCCCTGGCGCCTACTCGCAGACAGAGTGCTGTCGTACGTCAGCGGAAGAGGTGCGTGAATTTCTACTAATCACAGGAGTAGTGCTACCCCGACAAATCTACTAAGAGCAGCATCTGCCGTCCAGCCTAACAAATGTCCTGTCCACCACACTTTGGTCACTCACTTGCTGCTAAACAGAATATTGGACGGGAGGACATAATCGTTTCATGGCTGCTTCATATATCGTGAGGTTTTGCAGGGGGTAGCCGATTGTCTCAGACACCGTATGTGCCCCCTACACATCCATAGAACAGGCTCTCTTTGTTCGATCCAGAGAACATTAATTACCCGCCCCATCAACCTCATCATGCATCCAGGCCTGCGCGGCTGATGGAACGAGTTCTGCCTTCTGTACTGATGTGTAACATGATGCGGGTATACTCACTCTCCTTATCGTGCTGCTCCAGACACGCTTATGTACTGTTTGCTCGAATGGAGCACAATACAACGAATTTATATTGAAGAAACAAGGACCATTCCGCCTTCCAAACTTTCGACAAGGCTCCAGGACGTGGACTCTCACAACAGGAGAGTTCGCTGCAGACATCCTTCCGCGCTCCGCTTTCTGCAAGGAAGTTACCTTCGTCTGAAAAAAAGCCGCATGAACCACTGCAACGCATCGTGTACAGCAATGCTACCTCCTGAACTGTCATTTGCCAGTAATACGAGATACGAGCATTGTAGGCTTTTCTGCCGTTGAGGGAAACATTCCTGTAGGAAGCTATGGCTCTATGTTGGCCTGGTCTCCGCAGACTACACGCCAGTTTACATGACAGCAGGTGTCATTGTTGTTTAAACAAGCCACCAGGGTCTCAAATTCACTCTAGTCAACCGCTTGTAGACAGCACCACAGCATCTGACCATGCCTCCGTACCCCGCACGCCGTTGGTGAAAAGTGGCCCGCTGTGTACGGTCGCTATCGGCACCCCCGGCTACCCGTCCAGCCGTGACAGGCTCGTGGGCGTGGCACCAAAATTAGCCCTCCCCTTCTTGTGCGGAACACGTCACGCAGCGACTGATTGCGGAGTGCACCACTGACTTGCGCAGACCATCCGCTATGCCTGTCGGAGTGCTAGAGGCCCGAATAAGCTGGCCCGAATAAGCTGCAATTCCACTCATCCTGCGCCCGCGACGGCTGTTTGTGCATCGGGCAGCCGTAGCAGTGCCCCCTAGACAAGTATGCCTTGTTCGATCCTGACAATTCTGCGCTGACATTACCGCCACGCATGCCAACTTCTCACGTACATTGGATCCAGGAGTTGTTAGACCTCACTCTAGACTTTGAAGAAGAGTGAGACGCAGCTTCTCGCCTGTCCTCGGCCGAATGGCCCCCAGCGGCAACACTATGTCACTCACTTTCTCCTGTACGGAGAGTCAGCAGCGCCCTGCCTCATAGGAAGGCTGCATGTGCAGCATCAAATGATCCGAAAGTGTCGTTTATCAGCACAGCCTTCCCACTGGGCGCAGCACTGCAACTGCCCTCCCCATTGAAGTCCCCAACGTCTCGTGATCTTTCCAGTCAGCGACAGACCACGCGGTCTTCAGCACTGAGTGCATGTCCATACAGGCATGTTCGGCTATTTCAGCTAGTCCGCCCTTCTGAGACGACGCCCACCGCCACGCATGATACTCGCGTCTGTCTGCGCCGGCGTACTGTCCACTTCCCGCTTTGTCTGAGGCGAATAAACTTGCGACCGTAAATGTATGTTTCCATAGAGGAAACCACTGTTGTGATTGCACCGGAGGCAAATGCTGCCTTAACCTCTGCGGAATACTGCACAAGAATTCGCTTCCGGAATCCGTTCTTCCTTGTGCTCCCAGACAACAATCCCGCGCGATCCTAACAATCCATTCCCCTGTCATTCACTGCTGTGGCATTTCTGGAGACACCCTGTCTAGCCAAATCGTGTTATATTGCGCAAGCTGAACAAACGCAGACGCTTCTTGTTCGTTCTCCGATAAGCGAGCTACAGGGAGTCCCCTCACGAGCTGCTCTGACCTCCGCCCCCTGGCCTCGAGAACGTACAATGACAGTGTGCAGAGGCTACCTGGAGTGTCCGCCAGGTCCTCACGACCGCAGTCAACGAGCGCCCGACAAATGCCGCCGCCTCCTCCCTACATCCGAACACGGCCTCCTCAACCTCACTACCACTCGCCTACGCATCATGGGAATGCAGCATGCGTCTGCTGAGGAACTGGCGCTACCTGCTTGTCAGTCCTCACTCATAAGCAAGAATGCACTGGATGAAGGCCTGAAATTTTTCACTGGATCCCTTCGCGCACCCCGTGATCGCAGCGTAAGCGCACATCTGGCTGTAGCGGATGCCTGAGGCCCGAGGTGCCAGAAGCCTGGAATGCCTGCAGAACTCTGCCCGTCGCCAAGGCGGCGATTGATGATACATCCAACAATCAGAAAGGTACGCGACGGAGCTCTTAGAGGCCGCACGACCCGTCCTCGTCCTCTCAAACCCCAGTGTTCTCTAACGCTCCTCCTTGAGGGCGGACATTCCTCAGGTCATGAAGCAGAACTGGCTTTGGTGAGTCACTGAGAGACCTACCTGCCCCCATATTCAATCAAACGGTTTTATTCCGTGCAGTTTCACAGTCAATCAGCAAACTGTGCCCCTTGTATCGGCACGCGCGACACCTTTGCCACAAGCCTACATTTACCACGCACACATATTCAACAGTGTATCTTATAAAAGCCTCCTAGTTGCTCGGATGCGTACTTTCTCCGCCTTCAGGATTGCGCGGCGTTCGCTGGTGCCACGCGGTGTAGGACCACACATCGTGTTTTTCTGGCGCTTTGAGCTGGTGCAGCCAGATATGTGGCGTTCATGTAGTGCGTCCTGCCTTCTAGTTAATTTGCCACCCTAAAGCGCTCCAGCTAATAGAAGGAGCACTTTTTTACTGAAATTTCATCTTTCGTTATTCTTAAGAACATTATTCTTAAGCGCGGGAGCCATAACGAATGCATGGCGCACTCATACTGTACTGGGACCCGCCGCGAAGAAAAGCAGGTCGCGGCTGAGGGCTATTGTGCTTCGGCGCCGCACGACAGCCATCATCTGTCGACAACGTGTTCACCGCACAAATACATTTTGTTTGGACTATGTGCAAGATGGACGTTATTGGGCCTTTTCTGATTTGATGCAGGTCGATTCAGTGAAGGCTGATTCTGATCTATGCTGTCAGCCAAGGGCATGCAACATCGTTTAATAGCTGTAGATCACCAGTGCGTGGTCTGTCGACCTGGCATTCAGGGTCATGCAGTACAGGGGCCGTTGAAACTCTCCACGCTGCCTGAAGCTACCGCAGCATCTTGCATCGCCTCGTTAGCCCCACGCGCATTCGCAAAAATCCAACCCCGGGTACTCCCGCCTGTGTTGTCCAAGCACCAGTGCTACTTTTGAAAGCCTCATGTGCGCCTGGGACCGCAGTTCTGCCCACAATGCAGCGTTGTTTTCCGCGCAGCATCTGGTCTTATCGCACGCGCACGGTATTGTCCAATAAGATTCCTATTGAGTGCTGAGGCCACCACCAATTCGGCCGTCCCTGGTTCCGGAGGCTTAAATATCCGTTGGATTCCATGGATGCGGCGAGATATGATACACCGCTCGCCACTGAAGGCACGACTCTCTTTTGCTGAGCAGCGTACTTTTAGCCAGGCCTATCGGCATCCATCGGTATCGAACCTCACCCAGAATTATCTCTCACACACAGAGCCGCAGCTTGAGAAAGATGAATCTACAGCTCGTTAACAGGACAGACTTGGCAGTACTCCCTCGGTGTATAGGCGGGGCAAAGATTCCATATGTACAGCCAGTCTCAAACGTAATGGACAATTCCGTCTTCTTCTGGGCGGCAGAAAACCACAGGCCAACCTTTTACGAACGTATAGCCTCTAGATATAGCTAGGAAGCCCTCCGCATCCGAGCGGCAAGCTGCACAGAAGTCGCTTGTAAAACTACAAGCCAAATGGCTCTAATGTTTCCTCCTAAGCAGCAAGTGTCCACTTTGACACACTTCGGTCTCCTCCCGCTAACAGCACGCCATAGATTCAGAGCACCCGGAGCACCCCCGGCTATCTATCAAGTGGTCCCAGCGGCAGAATTTGCATGCGTCTGCCCAGTTTGATCTGAGATCGACGCGTGAAGAACTTTTGGCACCTACGCAACACGCACCAGCCTGACAGTAACCTAAGCACCTCCGACCCTGCGCAGCTGGTGGTCCTTGTGGGGGCCAGCCGTCTAACACATGCTTTTAGGCACGCGCCAAAGTTCAGCTCCACAGGTGTTGCCCCCAAGCATATCGCGAATGAGGAGGGCTCCGCCATCCTCTTACTGAATCGTCCTGTAGTGGGCTTCTACTCTCGTATATCGTTCTTTGCACGTGATCGGCCCCCCCCAGAGGGGCGTGTCCACATCTATGGCCTCCATGCGCACCTCGGCGTACCGCGAAAGCGGCAAGGCGGCAACAGCTGATAAATCCGGCGGCCATGGAAACAGGCAGTTAGTGATAGAAATCTCCCAGTCCTACCAGCCACCAGTACGCACAAGGGGCTTATACTTCACTGGATCGAGCACAAGTGTCATCGCGTAAAGCAAAATAAAAATTGCCTGAATGCTTCACTATGGTGCTGCTTCGCCAGTTCAGTCTGCAAAATTCATTGCCAACACTGTATCAGACTTCTCAAACAAAACTGGCCGCGCGGAAAAGACGGATCGAGACAGCCCTCTGGCTACACCACTAAGTATCACCGAGGAGTTGGTTTGGCATCAGCAGCACTTCTTTGCTACGAAACTGGAGTTCAGGTGCACCTCTCACGCCACGTGAACTGCGCTCGACATCTTAGGCGCAGAGTTTCGTAATTTTGAGCGCTTTGTAGCCTCAAACTGAAAATCATGGCTTCTGGCTGTGTTTAGGCCGCTCACAAAAATCCACGGGTCGGTTCAAACATCAAACATGTCCGCGCCCCACCGTGTGCTTACAGGCATGTTCAAGCAGTATCCGGGAGGCACGACTAGCAATACACGATGTAAGGTGGCTGCTTCAAACGGTCAGCACCGGTGCGCTTGCCTGAGATAAGAATTGTTCCGGCCCCTTGCTCGGTGGAACGCGTTGCAGGCTCTGCCAGTCTGTCACTCCAACGGTTCTTTTCGATATGATCTGCCGCCAGACGACCGCCTCCATAATGCATCGGAGAACAAGACACACATTCTTAGGCCCTCCGATTCCTCCCCTGACTGCATAGAATACAGACTCGCAGCGGTCTTACCCTTTCAAATGCTCTCACATGCTTACTGCAGGACACATCTTACAGGGGGAGCACTGGAAGAGTCATGTGTCAGCCCCTAGGTGCTCACAAAAAAACACTGCGAATGCATTATTTCGCTTTACCTGTGAATGGCACGGCATACCGTCGATACATCGCCCTCAACGTAGTGTTGACCGCGATGCAGGACACGCCGTCAGACCTGTCCACCCACCTCTATTTGATTCTGGTTCACGTGCGTGATGCACCGTCTTTGAGATTCGACTCTCCAGAGGTCGCCGCGAAATTCGTTATGCACTGAATCGGTGACAGCAGCCTATCTGCAGTCTGTCGTCCAAGGTCTGCAATGGACACGAAACAGAGGTATACAACGCAGTAAGGAGGTAGTGCTACGAAAATGAAATTCTTTCTTGGTACGCGCACCGTCGCCTCGTCGCGAGGAGTCTGGTGACATAGCGTCATTTTAGGAATCCGGGAAGGGGGCCCAACAGCGCCAGTGCAGCTTCAGGGACAAATCCATGCAGCGGGAGCTGAGAGTCGCCTCGCGCGTAGACTTGGATCCTTTAACCACGAGTCTAGACGCTTTTAACAGCTTTCACCGTAGCCTTATTCCACCCTCTATGCCATCGTACCACCTTCTCAGCACAGCTCTATTCCCGGTCTAGTTCCTGTATAGAAGACGCCATGGTGATACACCCAGTGCAGTACGAGGCCCCATGCGGGCTATTCCAGTAGTATATTTCTGCGCCACTACAGGCACCCTACATCGCCATACTTTGAATCGTTGCTGCACATCCTCTGTCGTGATGCTTCGCGTCTCTAGGCCAATCCCCTATTGTAGTTTTTTCAGCGCGACGATATGGGGGGTGTGCAGGCGTCTGCAACTAGTACTCTAATGCTCATGTGGAGCAACCGCAACTCAGATTACGTGATTTGGCATGTATGCAAAAAAATCAACAGCGTCCCCACGTGTATGCGCACCTGCTCATCAGTCTTTTTGACTGGCAGCACCTTCGCAAGCCACAGCAGTTGGTCACGATCGCCAGTAGCCTGCACGAATGGAATAGAAACGCCGCATCGCGATATACTCAGATATACATATACATAAATATCCTTTCCCCACGCACTTTGGGGTATCCCAACTATCGTGAATCAGTGCACCAGATGTACAAGGCATCTGTGGGCAGTGTGTGGCCACCTGCCGACGCGTTTCGCGGCCGACTCATTGTCAGCCAGCTGGAGCATTTAGCACTTGCCGCCTAGCTCACCTCCGACTATAGAAAAACCTTTCAAGTGGCCTCCTTACTTCCACCAGGCTGCGTACACATCTAGCGTCTCTCCTGCGCCTGCTTCAGCTGTGCGCAGTGGTATTTCGGCCTCACGTCACACTGTCGTCTGCTTATGCTGAGTCATCGATATTTTTTAGTTGCCCAGGAGCTGCACCTATTCGGTTGACTACAGTGCCCATGGAGCTTTTCGTCATTTTGGGCGCCGTTCAGATGTTTCGAGAGTTCGAGGCTGTCCAGCGTGAACAGGATTTTGGTGCAGGCCGCGCAGCTCCGCACCCCGCCTCCCTGGAAGTCCTCGGTTTATTACTCGGCCGTCGAAATACTAAGCAAACCTCATCTGCTTCGTTTGCGACTGACAGCCGCGTGCGCGCTCAATGAAGAAGAATGTCCATCTTTGGGTGCTGATCATGATTCTGCTGACATTTCTGATACCACATGGATCTCGCAGTATTCCCAGAACGCTGCTCCATACTTCCAGACTGTCAGTTAGCTTGTCAGTGCATACTATTGCCATCACTCGCCCCGCCACGAAGGGTCGATAGCGCGACGCATTCAAATTAGCTCGATTTTCATCACAGAAGCAAACTTTACAGTGTGAGAAAATGCCAGCGTAGTGATCTAGCGTGACAGGTGCTGGACCAAGAGCCGCGCTTCTTCTGCTAGCGAGACTGTACCTTGTGCAGGAGCCTGGTCGTCCGAGCACGGAGCCACCAGGTTGCTCGCACACGTAATTCGCCCCGCTTATTGTAGGAAAATGCTTCCTCACTCGGAATGAGCTGGCCTCCGCGGATGCGGCCACGTGCATATGCAGGGTCCTCTCGAGGCGAACGAGCTCATAATGTTAAGCGCTTACGTTCAAACGAAACGCACCTCCGTGGTTACCGATCATCAAACACCACTCCCAAGAGATATTACAGAACAAAACGACGCCCAATGGGTCGTCTAATCTAAGCCGAAATCCACCCTGCCTTGCCGAATGGCTCCCGAAACTTGCGTGACGTACTGTGCTTTAAGATCCATAACATTACTCAATCTCTGTGTAATACGCACGCCTTCCTCCTGCACCTGGAGACGCCTGCTTTTCGACGAAGTACAGTCCGCATAAAGTCAATCACAGAGCTGGGTCGTCATTCGCAACGGCGCTCAACATCATCATTACACACAGTGCCGGCTACCAGGTGCTCACAATGTATGCTTCTTCTGCTCTTAACACGCTCCTGCAACTCCGGAAGATGAAACGCCCCCGTTGCAGTAGGATCCCAGAATTACTCTCCTTATAACGCAGGAAGGAAACATAGCACCTCGTCTGGCATATCTACGTCCGCCGGCCTGAGCAGAGTCCTAGCGCTTGCCAACCATGCGCGACCCGCCCCTTTGATAGTCAGTCTTCACAAAAGCGGGGATAAAGCACTGCTTCAATTAGACTGTGGCTCGGGTAGTCGCGGCCTGCATAATCGAAGAAGACGCATATACAGCTCGAGGGAGTTTTATGAAGATTTCCCCAAGCATGCGATCTGGCCAACGGGGAAACGTAGACTTCCAGTGTCGGTCTAGCCTGTGCAGCTCAGCACAAGCGAGAGTGGACAGATCAACTACAACGGTCAGCCGTGGGCGGTCTAGTTAAAATCCAGGCCTCGCGCTTCGTCGTCGCAACCTCTCGCAGGCTTGGTCGGCGCCTTCGTTTATACTATGGGGGGCAACACGTCGATGCCTGGAGCATGATCCCCATGGATCGCCGAGACGCTCCTACAACGGATCAGCCCATCACATTTATCGTCAGCATCCCACTACTGTTACTCACCTCCTTGTGTGCAGAACCGTGGCAGTAAAACTATTTCTCCTAAGTGAAGGCACCAGCCAGTACCCGAGGCGATTCCAGCCACCTAGTTTCTTGGCTATTTTCGGCACCCGAGGGAACAAAATTACCGCAGCATACTACGCGAACTTGGGCGAGAATGTCGGAATCCCTGCGCTTAATTGAAAGAACACTAGAGGTGGGCGCCAATGTGAAAGATCGGCTCATATGCATCTAGTTCTGCGAATCAGGTTAGACGGTGGGTATTTCACTATGGCTGCGGCCTTTCCACGAGTACATTCGCAATTCCTCGCATGCTTCCCACACCCGTGTTCATTCCCCTTACTACAAGCGTGGATTTCGGGCTACCAAAGCCCACTCCCTCACAGAGAATACGCACCAGCACGAGTGAATGTGAAACATGACTTCATCACGCTCTATACGTACTGAAAAACGAGAGCCTACGGAGATCTAGTGATCGCCTCCTTAGCTGCCAGAGCCGTACTTGTACGCGGTATTGGAATCGCCAGGGGATCTAGTTGTCTCTCTGCATGAAGGTGACAACATGTAACCCCAGAGCCTTTCAGTGCGCGCGCCCAGAGTCCACTTCGCTCCCCCGCTAATCATGAGTCGCACGAGCGTAGCACAGATGTACAATCGTTCGAAAATGACTTCGCACGTCTGTTAACGTGCAACGCTAGGAAGCATCCCAGCCGCTATGGGCTTATAGTAGTGATGAGTGATCATCTTGCATGCCCCTCACAGAGAAACAGCCTGAAGGCTGCTAGCTCCCTTTCGAAAGGCCTGCCCCAGGCGCTCTGGAGCGCATCTCGATGCCCCACATGCCGCAAAAGCTGCTAATTCGCCCTTGGCACCTCTGGGTGTACCTCTGCCTTTTTGGCTCCTGTCTGCTAACGTTCTTTTTGAGCGGCTTACGCAAAACGAGTGCCACATCAGCTCATATATGATTGTATAGCAAGTGTACATCGTGTGACGAAATGCCTCTCTGCATTCCGTCAACACCGCGCACTGCCATGCGGAGAGCGCAACTATAGTACTTGCGCGTAGGAGCACGTTATATTCCTAGTCACGCACATAGATCCTCGAGAGTCGTTCGCAGGCAGAATAGAAGTAACGTGCGCCTCGAGACTCGTTAGGTCCTGTCGCTCCCCTAGAAAATGGAAGATTCTGGACCAGCATGGAGACTTTTCTGGCTGACCTGAGGCCACCAGGATAGCAGGCGGCGGTGAGTCTACCTCTTCTGTGTAGCATAGAGTCTACAGCAGCAGAGGATTCTTCCGTCGGAATTGCTGTCGCCTCGGAGGCTGATCGAATGCTGTACCCTATTCTAGATAGCACGCATCCCATTTGAGGAAATGGTGCGAGTGTGGCGCAATACCTGCAGCAACAAGACACCTCCCTATGTGAAACTCTAGACGAGTGGTTGTCCGCCTTTTTCCTTGTGATATGTGCAACGTCCAGCAAGACGCCTCGGTTGACTCAACGCAATGCCTCCCATAGATGGCTGCTTCCCACAGAGATACCCTCACCTGATTCCAGGGCTTGCACGCCTACTCCGGTATCGTTCTATGAGGAGACAATTTAAGCACTAAACCTGGGGACAGGAGCAGCCCTTTGGACGCAGCCTTTAGAACACCTATCCCATTTGGTCAAATAAATGACAATCTAGGAATATTAATTCAGGCATTCAATTTGTGCCTGCTGGATGTCGTCGTACTTGTCTCAATACCCAACTATGAAAATCCCATGAGGCAGGCACCCTGCGTGACGACGCCCCGAGCCACGCAACCAGGCTTCACTACGCGCCTGGCTGAGCTTTCGACGCCTCTTGGCAGTCTGCGCAGACTCAGGAACTACCCACTGCACGGGATCATCATGCCGTCAACAGCTCGCAACCTCAGAAGCACCACTCACGAGCGGGCACACTATAATGCAATCGTAAGGTGCCGGACATCATCTTCTGCGCAGTCCCCCGGAAAACCATCATTCTTTCTTTGACAAGTAACGACACAGCATTTTTCCTGTTCGCTTTATACATCCGCCCGCTTAGGGGGGATAAGGGCGCTTTGGGCTCTGCAAAACTCGTGCTCCTCACTATTCATCCTCACTTCACGTGTGCCATACGCACGAGCTGAAGTATAGAAATCGTTG
Source organism: Ochotona princeps (assembly GCF_030435755.1). Lineage (NCBI taxonomy): Eukaryota > Metazoa > Chordata > Mammalia > Lagomorpha > Ochotonidae > Ochotona > Ochotona princeps. The sequence continues at coordinate 14,803 of NW_026700486.1, read as the reverse complement.
AGCTGCCACGGAATTGTACGTCGTCATTCTGATTGCTCAAAGAGCTGCAAGAAAGCAGCCTGTGCAGTAGGAGGGACCGAATTATGTTTTCAACTCACCATCGAGCGAGCTGCCAGACAAAGAGTCCCAAGATTCAGCTTTGGCCCTACAGGAATAGGTGGTTCTGCGGCTCCAGAGACCCTGCACACTGTTTCACGCAGTGAAGGAAACAACAGCAGATACAACAGTGAATACCGGAGGCAGAGACTAAGATGAATCGAATCCACTGCGGCTCAGTAATGGCTTACAGCCACAGAGAGGTTCCTTTTCATGTCGGAAAGCTCCCGTTGCACGAACTCGCATATATTTCGTAACTCAACTGACGTCTAACTGCTCCGCCAACCCATTTTTTGGAAGAACGAGACACCGGGCTGACTTACGCGCTTTTGAAGTGAAAGTTCTCAGCGCAAGTTGTCACGTGGATAGATCCGCGAAGGCGAGTCGTTTGCCCCCGCAGAAAGACTCCATAAGGTTTGGCGTGGCACCTGCCGTCCTACATGGGCGCTAAGAACCGACCTGTGCGCATGAGCTCCAGGACGTTCGATTATTTCGCTCCGTCCCGAGTGGCATGGAGTATATCCAAGTAATCACGATGGGGCAGTTCTTTAGGCGCGCCGTGCCTTTTCTGCCCTGTACAACCCTTGATGGAGTATATCCAAGTAATCACGATGGGGCAATTCTTAGGCGCGCCGTGCCTTTTCTGCCCTGTACAACCCTTGATTTGCGGTCATCGGCGCCGATCTACCGGATGCCAGTTCTGCAATGTCTTTCTTGGGTGGACGTTTGACCTGGATATTTAGCTTGAGGGACAGGTTTTGCAACTATGTGTACTTTGAGCCGTTTCCCTAACAAACAAATCCTTTCACTCTGTCTCATAATGCTGCAGCACCTTTCCATTTCCGAGGAGACCTACGTCAAACCATATCCAAGACGTTCTTTGAGACCAATTACTTATTCAGCGCACCACCACTACAACATACAAACCGTAACCTGTGCTGACTTGCGCAGAGGAAGCTCGAGACAAGAAGGAATTACTTACGCTGGTACGCTCAAGTCTGGTAAGTGCATACTCGGATCCCCATCCGGGTGGCGCTGGTCTTTGTATTGCAAAACACGCACTCTTGACCTGTGGCTCTAGGGCTGGATTTACCGCTCACTCAGAAAGCTGCAATGTCACAGTGCCTGACTCACTCGACCGGACTTGCTTGAGTCACTACCTTGTCATGACCCATCTGCACCGAGACTGGGAGCCTAGAAGCTGTGAGGACGAAGTGTGCGGAATGGGCACCCGGAATGCTTGTGCAGCGGAAGCATCGATAGTTTGTCGACCAGACAAAAAGTGGGTGCACACTTCCATAGGCGGGGGAAATGAATTGAGAGCTCTTGGGAGCCTGTTCACCTTATTGAACCAACGACAGCGATGCTGTGGCACATAACTCCGCGTGGCGCTAAATCACAGAAAGTGGAGAAAAGACACGAATGATAAAGTTTCGGCGGCGTATGAGGCCTTTTCGTCCTCGCAGGCACGTGTACGTCTCCCCTTTTGATAGCCACGTTAGGCGTGAAGTGAAGCCATGGTGCAGCGCTCCTTCAGGTATTTCGTCCACACTTCAAGTTCCCAACCAGCGTAAATGCAACCTGCAGCCTTGCTGTTCCATTGGTCGACACTCCTCGCAGTATACTCGTAAGCGCCAATAATGCGTGCAAGCGAATTTTTTACTGGGGAATACTTGCGACAACGCAGGGACGGGTGAGGAATGGAAAGACCAATGCTGCACCGGTAAAGCACACTATGCGTCTTACCGTTACCCTCCCATCACACAACTAGTTGATGCGTGTTCCGTGCCCATGCATGTGTGCAGCTGACAGCCCAGTATCTGCCCCTCGTGTGAACCACTTCGAAAAATCTTATCTGCGTCTGCTCATAAATTATCCATGGGTGCATAAGGATCTTGGAAGCACCGAAGAAGAAGGTTCATACTTTCACCCCAACTGCTGCAGACGGGATCGGCGCTGTGCCAGCTGAATTCAGTATGACTTCTTTGAAAAACACCCTACAATTCTTCGAGACATACTGTATTCTCGACTTTTTTGTGGCTGGCAGTGCAGAAGTGCAAATGCCTGACAAAAACGCCTTATATCGATCCGAGTTGACAACCCAAACACTTCTACTTCCCCCGCACAATGTCCAAGGATACTAAAGCGTGCATCTATCCGCCGTCGCCTCGTCTCTCTGAAAGCGTGCTGGCTTGCAGTGGCACTCTACATTGCTCTGCAACTGCTCAGACCCATTGGCTGAAGGAGATGGGCATGCGATCTCCAGATGTCAGCAGGACACCTTGTAGCTTCTTACCCCAGTTCCCCGTCAGAGATATTCCGGTATTAAAGCACGTGTTCGAACCACCTCCCTTGCGACCCCCTCGCTGTAGAGCCGATTGATTCAATGCACACGCTCAGGTTCCAAGACTCCTCTCTGCAGAGGTCGCCGCAAACTTGAGCACGTGCTACGGCTTTTGTGCAAAGGCAGCAACGTAGCTCATTGAGCACTGCTCCTCTGGTGGACCTTACACGTGCTAAAGTGCTTCTGGTCACACAAGTCGTACAGCACGCGGTATCAGCTCCCCATTCCGAGCGTCACAAACGACGCACTCGCATGCGCCCCTGTCAGGCATTGGAGCACCTGCATTTGGAGGGAGGGAGGGTAAGACGAGCAGGCATTTTGCAGCTCCAGAGCCGGCCAGCGACGCGAACGGCACAACAACGCGCATCCTCTGATATTGCAGTAATGAAAAAAGTGCTAAAGGATCAATGTGCGTTACCTCCGTCGTTGCACACTCAGCTTTATTTGCAACGCCAGTGACTTACACCGACAGTAGGGACGAGGATCGTTATCCGAGATCGTCTAAGTTACCATGACTCACAATTCGCGGAGTAGACTCCGACGACAAATGCGCCTTACTCAAAATACGCCCTGTGCGGAAACCTGCCGTCAGGGTTTTCCTACGTGAACTTCGAGATGCCTGTGCTTCGCATAATTCTCCGCCGTAAACAATCTAACACCTCTTCATCCAGTGGCACTATGTGCCACGTCGCTTCTTGAACGAAGACCGGCGGAACTGATTATGACTGATCAGCTTCCAGCGCTGTGCTTAACGAACATGGTCCTAGGCATGGCGCGGGACGCCGTAGAACATCGTTCACTTCGAAAGGGCCGCAGCTTCGGTTGTCCATGATGCGTTCCAGCCGCTATCAGGACACATCTTCAATGCTCGAGCTCTAGGAAGACTTTATCGTAACGAAATGTTCTCATATGACGCAAACTGAGGTGCATACGGCGAGACAACAGGCGTAGCGGCCGCCACGTGACTTCTTGGTGAGAAGCCGCATGGGCTCCGATGCAGGGCCGCAGCGGCTGCAGAAAGACTCGCGCATCTTGCTGATCACTACTGAAACGTTTGTGCTTCTGCAAGAGATGTGGCAAAGCTCCCCAGACGTTCTTTTGAGGGTCTCAGGGCAGCGATAGACCGCCGCGTATCTGCATCTGTGTCAGTAGCCGTCACCAAACACGAGAAAAGCCCCTGACCGTTGAACCTGCCCTAGGTCACGTCGGCGTTCCAAACCGCAGGTCAACATTTTTCGAAATGGTGCCCCTCATGGAGGCGGGAATCGATGAGAAATCGTGAATCCCTTGTCATCGCAACGGAGCTTGTGGAGCACCTCCTTGCAGTTCCAGTGAGCTTCTACCCTCGTACGTGAGCCGTAAGAACCCGAAATCTCCCATGAATCCACCAGGTTAAGAAGAGTATCTGCAATAGAGCTTGCATGGCCATTGAGGCAGAATCAACGTCTGCGCAATCATATGACCACTTACTCGCGCCTGGACAAAATCCGGCAGGAAGAACAACACACTTGTTCTAGGAGTGCAGCCAGCGCCCAAATCCGAGAACATGCTTCCTCATCACAATCACCTAGAGTGCTCCCCGTTGCTCTAGCGCCGCCTGCGGAGCTCCACTTTCCTTTTTCGTCCTATGCGCGGTTTGCACCCGCACTGTTCGCACCAGCTAATGCAGTGCGGTCCATATTGTGTACTGTTGTCCACCCTGACACGGACGTTTCCACATCCCGCACAACATCTTGGGGAAGAAGCGCATGTGTTCTCTGCTAAGAATGGAGTGCCTACGGCGACACCATTTACAGAGAAGATTAGCGCCACCCTCGTTGTCGGGGACAGTATTGCACCAAATCACGGTCACTATAACAGCAGGAGCAGCTACCGAGGCTTTTTTAAGCTGTTTACATGGTAATGTCTCCTGGCATACTGCATCTGAGATTTCCGAATCGCCCCTTGCACAGCAGCGTCCTTCTCTGGAAGCAACCCGCCCAGTGTGTACGACGTACCCCCCTCAAAACCTTCTCGCTCCTCGACAAAACCGCACCCACAAAAAGCATGGCTATTAGCTGTACGACTCTCCGCTAGCGCTGAATCTTTGTCAAATAATTGGAAAACCACGCAAGGGCTGTCTGGCCACGGCACCAGATCCTAAATGTCGCCCCACTCGACCGCCCACAGGAAGCGATCTGATCCGCTAAAGAGCAGCACAGCATCTCCTATTGCCTACGTATCTCGGACGCCTTCGCCGAGATGTAAGTATCCGTGCCGTTTCAAAGCAGGCCCCCCCTACTTCTCACCCTACAGTTACAGGATTGTGTGACCGGATTGAGGTCTAGCGTTCCTCCCGTTGAATCCAGCTTCTCATGAAGGCCTGACCGCAATGTGCAGCCTAAGCTTCTCTCCAATAATAGCTCGGCCCGCGGGAGTGCCAAATGTCAGTGTGAAATTTCGTCCCCATCATATCGCGTAGGCGGCGATTTATTCAGACCGGAGGGCCGTGAACCCAGCTTCTCATGAAGGCCTGAACGCCTTGTGCAGCCTAAGCTTCTCCCCATTAACAGCTCAACCCGCGGGAGTGCCAAATGTCAGTGTGAAATTTCGTCCCCATCATATCGCGTAGGCGGCGATTTATTCAGACCGGAGGGCCGTGAACCCAGCTTCTCATGAAGGCTTAAACGCCTTGTGCAGCCTAAGCTTCTCCCCATTAACAGCTCAGCCCGCGGGAGTGCCAAATGTCAGTGTGAAATCTCGTCCCCATCATATCGCGTAGGCGGCGATTTATTCAGACCGGAGGGCCGTGGAGGCATTCAGCATACTGGTACAAGTCGGTCATTTCTGAGGATATCCTTCCCGCACCGAAGGTATATACTACCAGTGCTGAAGGGGATGAGTTTTTCGATCTTCCAGACATGGCACTACACTTGAACCTATGCTGAGGCACAGCTCATCTTGTGCCGTCGGCCAAGGAATCTGTGACTGCAGTAATATGCCACTCACCTCCTCCTGTACGAAATATTAGCAGCCCAGGACCCTGGAGCCAAAATTGCGGGCAACAGCTAAGAGACGGCATAGAAGTACCAATAATGCCCAGCGCTTCATGGGCCCGAATTCCGGTGCGCCCGTCTCAATCGGTTCTTCCAGACAGTCATCGATCCCGCCACTTCCCGATCTGTGCGCGCATGCAGGCGGGCTTGCTGAGGTCATTCAGGCCGTCATTTATTCTGTGGTGTTGTGCACCTCGACGCAATACCCGCCATCCGGGAGTGACGAACTCGCACGTTCTTGTACAGTCTCAGGCGAATAAATATATAACCCCAGGTTTGTTTGCATAGGCAGGAAACACCACAGTGTTGCCACGGGATACGGATCGCGCACCGCTGTCGGGAATACATGACAGGGCGGTCGCATCCGATACCCATTATTCTTCTCATTTGTAACAAAGACCGTACCACTGCCTGATGTTCGAGTTACCTTCATATCCCTTAAAAAACGTACGAAAGATCAGCCTCACTACACTGTTACTAGGCACGATGTATGGATTCTGACACTTCCGGCCGTATAGACGATGTTCCAGCTTCGAGAAGCGTGGACATGAGGTGTTCAAATCTCCGCTCACATCCCTGCAATCCAGGCGATACCATACTGGTAGAGGTGCTTGACCTTATCTCCAGGTGATCAGAGTCACTGTAGACGAGCGCCTCTGAAAGCGGCTGGAATCTTTGCTGTACTCCACAGCACAGCCTTCACCTCCTGCTGACTAATGCCTGCGCAACGTAAAAGCGCATCTTTCGCGTGCACCTGGACTTGCGCCCCGTGCTATTCTTTCATCAATCGCATGCTGAATAGCACGCGCAGAGCTCTGTGGTTAGGCTGTAGCCTTATTTAGCACACGTTGATCTGCAGAGAGGAATTCAGCCTTTGAGGCGTCATATAGGCACGCGAACACGCACACATAGATCCCGCGACCCCCATCCCCAGTCGCAGGCACACTTCTGTCATCCTCTCTTCGATCATGCCCCCACGAGTCCTTTAGTGTCATCCGCTCAGAGCAGGGGCTTTCGGGACTTGCCTGTACGCTTTACATTCAAACAGTCTACCATATGTAGTCGGTGAAACTCCGCTGCCACTCACTCTTTGCTGAACAAGCATCTAGCAGTGGGAACCTTTCAATTCGAGAGCCGAATCTCCGCACAAACAATGTTTCCGATGTGGCTCTTTCACCACAGGCAATCGCCGCCCCCTGCGATTCAATTTCCCGGCCAACAAAGCTCTTCCCTCCTTTTCTATCGTACAAAGAAGTACGAGTATCCTCCAAGTCCGCCTCCGTACATGCCGAAACTCGAATTCAGCATCTGAGATCGGACGTGTCTAATGTAGTGGATCTAACGCACGAGCACACACGCCCCTACGCATGTGTCTAAAGGGGCGGCCACGTACAAGCTGATATAGAGTTCAACTGACAAGAAGAACACTCCTCATATCAGCAGCACACCCGCCCCTGGGAGCGCCGAAGGCATCGGCTGCAGCGAGACGCCCTGCTGGGTTTTGTTGGTAAACTGCGTCATGAGAAGAACAGTATCCTTGCCCGACATTCCACACTGGAGAGTGTTTGTGGCGTGACGTGCACAGCATTGACCTCTTCGGAGCTGAGCGGATGGAAGTAAGCACGTCGTATGGCTCTATAGGTTTTTCACTTGGCCAGCGCAAACCAAGTGGTAAAAGTGTAGGCGGGTCGGCTGCCCACTGGCGAGACGCGCCCCGTCACTCACGATATTCTTGCAGGTGTCCGTGGAAAACTGTCGAAATGTCACGGTCACGATAAAGTGACGCATAGCGCCAGTGGACAGCCAGCCTTTCCACATACAGCATCCACGTGCGTAATGCTGCCTTCCTTTTTACGCTCGTTTTGAGGACTCGTAGCCTTCAAGGCACCTGCACAGTAGCACGTCACCTGGAATAACAAGTGGTAAGTAAGATGCACACAATGCTACATCCGCTTCAACTCGGCCCTCTCGAATCTGAACTAAGACTCTTTGTGCATTTGTTGTCTGCCACGTACCTGGACTTCTCTCTCTAGTGGATGCTAGAATCAACAAGTGCCCCTGGCATCCACGCCTCAAGGCGTCGCGGCGAGGTGCCAAGCGCTGGATAGTCTGCGGCTCACCCTACGCCCGGGAGGAGGCACGAAAACAAGTCACAGCAGGTGACAAAACTAGTAGGGCTCATTCCGCCCTGTCGCCTACTCGCAGACAGAGTGTTGTCGTACGTCAGCGGAAGAGGTGCGTGAATTTCTGCTAATCACAGGAGTAGTGCTACCCCGACAAATCTACTAAGAGCAGCATCTGCCGTCCAGCCTAACAAATGTCCTGTCCACCACACTTTGGTCACTCACTTGTTGCTATACAGAATATTGGACGGGAGGACATAATCGTTTCATGGCTGCTTCATATGTCATGAGGTTTTGCAGGGGGTAGCCGATTGTTTCAGACACCGTATGTGCCCCCTACACATCCATAGAACAGGCTCTCTTTGTTCGATCCAGAGAACATTAATTACCCGCCCCATCAACCTCATCATGCATCCAGGCCTGTGCGGCTGATGGAGCGAGTTCTGCCTTCTGTACTGATGTGTAACATGATGCGGGCATACCCACTCTCCTTATCGTGCTGCTCCAGACACGCTTATGTACTGTTTGCTCGAATGGAGCACAATACAACGAATTTATATTGAAGAAACAAGGACCATTCCGCCTTCCAAACTTTCGACAAGGCTCCAGGACGTGGACTCTCGCAACAGGAGAGTTCGCTGCAGACATCCTTCCGCGCTCCGCTTTCTGCAAGGAAGTTACCTTCGTCTGAAAAAAAGCCGCATGAACCACTGCAACGCATCGTGTACAGCAATGCTACCTCCTGAACTGTCATTTGCCAGTAATACGAGATACGAGCATTGTAGGCTTTTCTGCCGTTGAGGGAAACATTCCTGTAGGAAGCTATGGCTCTATGTTGGCCTGGTCTCCGCAGACTACACGCCAGTTTACATGACAGCAGGTGTCATTGTTGTTTAAACAAGCCACCAGGGTCTCAAATTCACTCTAGTCAACCGCTTGTAGACAGCACCACAGCATCTGACCATGCCTCCGTACCCCGCACGCCGTTGGTGAAAAGTGGCCCGCTGTGTACGGTCGCTATCGGCACCCCCGGCTACCCGTCCAGCCGTGACAGGCTCGTGGGCGTGGCACCAAAATTAGCCCTCCCCTTCTTGTGCGGAACACGTCACGCAGCGACTGATTGCGGAGTGCACCACTGACTTGCGCAGACCATCCGCTATGCCTGTCGGAGTGCTAGAGGCCCGAATAAGCTGGCCCGAATAAGCTGCAATTCCACTCATCCTGCGCCCGCGACGGCTGTTTGTGCATCGGGCAGCCGTAGCAGTGCCCCCCTAGACAAGTATGCCTTGTTCGATCCTGACAATTCTGCGCTGACATTACCGCCACGCATGCCAACTTCTCACGTACATTGGATCCAGGAGTTGTTAGACCTCACTCTAGACTTTGAAGAAGAGTGAGACGCAGCTTCTCGCCTGTCCTCGGCCGAATGGCCCCCAGCGGCAACACTATGTCACTCACTTTCTCCTGTACGGAGAGTCAGCAGCGCCCTGCCTCATAGGAAGGCTGCATGTGCAGCATCAAATGATCCGAAAGTGTCGTTTATCAGCACAGCCTTCCCACTGGGCGCAGCACTGCAACTGCCCTCCCCATTGAAGTCCCCAACGTCTCGTGATCTTTCCAGTCAGCAACAGACCACGCGGTCTTCAGCACTGAGTGCATGTCCATACAGGCATGTTCGGCTATTTCAGCTAGTCCGCCCTTCTGAGACGACGCCCACCGCCACGCATGATACTCGCGTCTGTCTGCGCCGGCGTACTGTACACTTCCCGCTTTGTCTGAGGCGAATAAACTTGCGACCGTAAATGTATGTTTCCATAGAGGAAACCACTGTTGTGATTGCACCGGAGGCAAATGCTGCCTTAACCTCTGCGGAATACTGCACAAGAATTCGCTTCCGGAATCCGTTCTTCCTTGTGCTCCTAGACAACAATCCCGCCTGATCCTAACAATCCATTCCCCTGTCATTCACTGCTGTGGCATTTCTGGAGACACCATGTCTAGCCAAATCGTGTTATATTGCGCAAGCTGAACAAACGCAGACGCTTCTTGTTCGTTCTCCGATAAGCGAGCTACAGGGAGTCCCCTCACGAGCTGCTCTGACCTCCGCCCCCTGGCCTCGAGAACGTACAATGACAGTGTGCAGAGGCTACCTGGAGTGTCCGCCAGGTCCTCACGACCGCAGTAAACGAGCACCCGACAAGTGCCGCCGCCTCCTCCCTACATCCGAACACGGCCTCCTCAACCTCACTACCACTCGCCTACGCATCATGGGAATGCAGCATGCGTCTGCTGAGGAACTGGCGCTACTTGCTTCTCAGTCCTCACTCGTAAGCAAGAATGCACTGGATGAAGGCCTGAAATTTTTCACTGGATCCCTTCGCGCACCCCGTGATCGCAGCGTAAGCGCACATCTGGCTGTAGCGGATGCCTGAGGCCCGAGGTGCCAGAAGCCTGGAATGCCTGCAGAACTCTGCCCGTCCCCAAGGCGGCGATTGATGATACATCTAACAACCAGAGAGGTACGCGACGGAGTTCTTAGAGGCCGCAAGACCCGTACTCGTACTCGCACGCACCGGGGTTCCCTAACGCTCTTTTTTGAGGGCTGACATTCCTCAGGTCATGAAGCAGAAATTCCACCTAGAAGTTGCTGAGAGACATCTTGTTCCCCTCATTGTACCACTCACATATTCAGTGTAACCCTGCAATCACTCACCGCTTGCTTTAAAGAGTACAGGAACACACGACACCTTTGCAACAAGCTTGCTTGTATCACGCAGACACATTCAGCAATGTAACGTGTAGGAGGATCCAGCCCGGGGGCATGCCTCCTCTGCTTCCAGGGTTGCCCTTCATGGGTTGGTTGTACGGGATGTAGGATCTTACAACCGTTTTCTCCCAGAGGTGTGCGCCGGTGCAGCCGGCCATGTGCGGCTCATGTAGGGCGTCCGGCCTGGTAAATCATTTCCCACTCCGACGTCATTTCACGCGCGTCATTTGCGTACCTCCGTTGGCATCCCAATATTCCTGGTAGTAAAAATAGCTTTGTTTTACTGAGGTTTCATTATTCGTAAGAACTGAGGCGACTAAGATTGCATGTAGCACGTGTACTGCACTAGGGCCCGCTGCAAAAAGTCAGTTCGCAACTGAGGCTCAGTGGCCCTTGAAACCGCGGAACAGCCGAACACTCGGTACCGGGCCAGTCTAAAAACACCGTCGCCTGCAGGATATGCAGGAAAGACGTTTTTTTTCTTATCGCTAGAACTCAAATCAGTAAAGTCCTTCCCTGAACTGGGCGGCTGTCCACCGATGAAATGAAACACCGTCTCCTGGCAGTGTATAACCGGGGCCTAATGTAACGACCAGTCCTCAACCCTCCAACCGAGCACTTCTGAATTGCCCCTACCACCTTCTAGATGATTCCGTCACGTCTATTCCTTAGACCGTGACACCACTGGCAAAAGTGCAACTCCTTTCGCTCGCACCCTGCTGCTCATGCTGCTAGTCCCGTCTGTGTCCTTGAGCGCAGCAGTACAGTTTTCCGCTCAGCAACCGGTCGAACAGCACGTGCACTGGGTTGTCCATCGAGATGCTGATCAAATATTCTGGGCCAGCCACTCGGTCGCTTCTGGCGGTGGAAGCCTAGAAGTACTTTGTGATCCGGGATTGACTCAAGATATGGTGCACTGGACGGTACTGGAAGTACTACAGGAAACTAGAGTACGGCGATCCACCCTGACGACGCCTCTCCAGACCCTAATTTGTATGCCTACAAGCCACCGGGATATTTTTCTGATATTACAAGCACAGACCTGGCCGTATAGCATAATGAGAAAGCAGCTTCCCGATTCGGTCAACGAAGAGATGCTCTATCTTTCTAGGTCTCGGAAGATTGATTCGTGTGCGAGCTCACGTTGACAGCTTTCTGCAATTTTTGAAAGATCTCAGCAGGACTTCAGCGATCACACGTGCTATCAGTACACCATCTGCTGTCACTTGGTCGCTCCTGTGCATGAACACGACGACGCGAGACCCTCGAGTCAAGCCTGTTGCCACAATTAATCCTTCAGTTTACCTCGTCACCACAGCACTCGTTGTCTCTAGCGATGCATTACCACGACCGCGTTACCTCCGCTTTCGTGTTTGTAATCAAGACATAGGAGCGAATTGCGCACTTTTTTGTGATGTGTGCCTGCATTACGCATAGGCTGTTCGTGTAGTGCACCCGGCTTGATGTGCAGCGAAACAGCAAGGCTCAGACGTACTTGCGCTCATCTGCGTCCGCTTCCTGGCTTGTGCACACCCACCACTCGATGCAGGTAGAACTATCAAGCTGATTTTGTACTTTAGGAGGGAGCAAGCACCCACTGAACATCTGGAGTGTAAGAGCTGTACTGGATTTTGAAGCATAAATCAGGAGCGCTCATTGCTGCGGTTTGTTGAGCATTGCTCACAAGAATCACAGCACCTTCTCTGTAATTCGCCTTTCCGTGAAATCCAGTGACAAATTAATTCTTCACACAACCCGTTGGGGGACGAGTCGTTTCTTGGTCGGGAAGCAGTACGGGCTTCCGTCTAACTCCAGGTTCAGAGAAAACCGAGTCACGACAAGGCGTTCCTCAGCTGCGCTTCTCTGCGCATGGTAGAATCACCTCGGGGATCACTACAGTGTCAGCGCTCTTCGCATAACCACCAGGTGCTCACAGTAACTTTTAGGAGAGCAGGAAATGGCCCGGTTTTGCCAGACGCTACCCAACACCAACTGCGCCTCCTAACCTCACCCCCCCGGCGGAGGAAAAGTAGCGCGCCTCCACGTCCTTAGAGACAGTTTTGCGCCCTTTGATAGTCAGCAACACTAGTCAAATGCTCATATTTACACGCTGAGGTGCAGGTCTACGATGGTTGTCTCACAATGCATCGCAGATTGAAACGCAGACCTACCTAACAGCTGCCACCTCGTAGCCGGGGGAGTGCAACTCACACAATACGAAAATCATCAGGGGCGACGGCTGAAGAAAGAGTTAGTTCTCTAGGCCCTCTCAATGTGTCCATTCCCCGTCGCTGTCGACGCCTCGACAGGTGATATACCACCGAAGCAGGCAAGCTTGATGAGGCAAGACTGTGCGCCTGCAAAACAGGGATTCCTGGTCGCCTCCATAGCGACCGTTGACGTCTGGGTCTCTCTAATGTCAAAACGGGATTCGTCATTGTGATGCTGCTTTGCTCGCGTATTTCACCTCAGCATGCCTTGTCAGTGCAACACGAGTGTCACTCATTCGCACCTGTATAGGAGAGTCGCAGTAGGAGAGACTCTTCTCAACATCGTAGTCTACGCATGTACAGCGTAAAAAACGCTTTTTTCCCTCTGCGCCACACGCACGCACCATGACAAAGTCTTAGGCGCCAGGCTTGTGCGACGTCGGTTTTTTTCGCGAGAACGTAGCACACTGACCCTTCATGCCCTCTCTAGCAGCTTGTGCACTATCTGTCAGAATTGCGCGGATTTCTTGGAGCACCAGGCGTCTCTGACGTCAGATCGTCCTAGCTCGGATACGACCACGTCCTTCCATTGGTGACGCATTTCATTGAAGCTTGCCATAAGCAGGACTCTTGAAAAGACGACTAATTTTTTCTGAAGACGGAATGACGACAACGTGGGAGAACGGGGATAGGGAATACAGCGCTGAGTCATGCCACGCATATACGTATGTTCATTGAGAGAAGAGCTTCGAGAATCACTGGCCTTTGGCGGGACACACAATTTTCCAGTAGGCGCCTTTGCGGCCTTGAGCCCTTCGGCCTTAGTCAGAGTACGTCCACTTACGAGAGCCTGTTTATGAGAGCGATCCACCAAACGTAGCTAATGCGCCACTGCACAAGCCCATAGCGTGCGAAACCTGCACGGTAAGACCCCAGAGAGTAGCTTGCAAAACGGGATCACATCATCTACACAGCAGGCAGCACAGCTCAGTCCTGTTACACCTGTTGCGGATCTGATATTCCAGAATAGTAGCGCTTCTGTACCTGCACAACTCGCGCCCAGCACCACGTCGTCAAACGACGCATGCTCCAGCGAACGCACTGGAGCTCAGCACCCCTAACGGCTGCCTCGGAGTACAGCGTGCCCCAGTAGGTCCCTACCAAAATCTATGCAGTACTTCGTATAGACAGCTACTACTACATCACTGCAGGACTCCAATGCACGCAGGCCACACGGCTAGGACTGGGTACGAGGGTAGTCTGTCATAAGCGCACGCGGGCGACCGAATGTTGCTAATTTCTGAAGAGCTGCCGAGACAGACTGTCTCGTGGAGGGGACTGATTAGTTCACAAGAAGGCTTTTAAATACAGCAGAGAGCCACGTTGAGGACACGATCGTTCTACGTTGAACTAAGATCACTTTATCCTGTGCGTCTCTTCATCTGGTTGAGTTGGACACGTGCTCGTCACGGAAAAGGACATGGAACTCCGGATGCAAGGGTTAGGCTGTACTCTGAAGGACCACTGAGCCACTCTGTGGCCCGCCTAGTAAACTGCACTCTTGTTAGAGCAGCACTACTGTCACGCACGCGCTCATCAGCAGGCCTCGCAGATGTGCACTGCCCGAGTCACGGTGGTCCTTATAGCACAGTCAGTCTATTTAAATCATCTTCTCCTACATAAATAACAGTCCAAGGAACCAACAAGTGGCTCACTGGTGCCCCTCCTCCACTATCGAGGCTGCCATGTTCTCATTAGGCCGGTAGATAGTTGGCGCCCACGCAGCTTCGACAGATGATTCACTTTATAGCGAAATCTCCTCGTCCAATGCCCTGACTACCCTCCTCTGCTGACCAGGCTACTTTTGATCACACTCATCAGAAAACGTAGGCATCGGATTCCCACGCAGGGGTGTCTGTTCTATACCGAGCAGCAGCTTGAGGAAGATGAGTGCACAACTCGTGGACAGGACGAACTTGGCAGTACTTGCTCGGTGTAGAGGCGGTGCAAACATTCCCTACGAACAGCCAGGGTGAAACTTAATGCACGTTGCCGTCTTCTTCTGGGCGGCAGGGAACTAAACACCAGCCATTCACAAACATATAGCCTCTAAATATAACTAGGGAGCCCTCCGCATCCGAACGACAAGCAGCACAGAAGTCGTCTCAAAACAACAAGCCGAAAGGCTCTTATGTTTCCTCCTCAGCAACAAGTGTCCAGTTCTGAAC